>NC_087247.1:7457954-7763863 GCF_037042905.1 Lytechinus pictus
TTCACTGCTGGAGTAATCCAGGCCATCTCCTTCGTTGAGTATGCCCATCCATTCAGGCTGTTAGTGAAGACATAGAGAAAGTATTGATAAGACAGTTTGGCAGGTGCTGAGAGAGAGAGAGAAAGGAGGTAGAGCCAGAAAGATGGATAAAGACAAAGATAGTAGAGATAAAAAGACAGACACCGAAACACACAGAGATAAAGAGAGAGAGTGTGTGGAAAAAATGAGTGAAAAAAAAACACAACTAAACTGAGCGATTGTGACAAAGACACTAATAGAGGGATAGACAAAGAGATAGGAAAAACCTTAGACAAAAGACAAGAAGACAAAAAGAGAAAAGCAGAAACAGACAGACAGGTAGACAGAGACAATAGGCTAGAGACAGTGAGCTGGAGAGAACACAATAGACAGACGTAGACAAATAGAGACACAAAGAGGGGGAAATAAGAGAAAGAAAGTTAGAAAGAAAGAACAGACACATGAAAAAGTACAATGAAAAGAAAATTAAATAAATTTATAGTTGATACATTATAAAGATGAAATGAGGGTACACTCGCGATCTATTTTTTGAAAAACTAATGCATGCAGTTTGCATGTGAGAAAACTAAAATCCTCAAGTAATTTCTCACTAACCTGTTGCTTCTTGTTTGAGTTGGCTGCATTGTGATTGAGAAGAGATGGTGGTAAGGAGCTCATCAGTGGTCTAGACTGGGGTCTGAAGAAAATGGAGAAAAGGAAGAAATAAATTGAAAAATTATCTCTGTGGAATCACAGAAAATAACCAGTTGAAGATATCCTGTGATCTGAAATGTCAACTAAATTTGTTTAGAGCATCTGATAAGATAACATACAAAGGGCTTAAATTAATCCAAGAACATGACCATGGATGGCCCTTTTGATCGGCCTCAATGCTCCTCTCATTGGCCTTTGAAATGTGCCCTCTTTATTTTTCCATTTGTGATTTAACATAGTAATGTGCCATGTAGAAAAGTGACTTTGTCCTAAAAATATTGACAATTAAGGTCTGTCATACAAAACATATGAGTGTATAAGCCATAGAACCAATAAATGTAAAGCCCTCTCTAATGACTTGGTATTCAAGATTTATGTAGACACTATCAAACATGTAAATTCAACTTTAATAGTTGATCATAAAAGCTTTCTATCAAAACAAAAATAACAAGTGACAATTATGAGTTTGATAACTGTTGGCAATTGTTCAAGTATTATTTTATTCAACAATATTCAGAGATTAAAGTGTACCCTTCTTTAAAGTACAGTAATTGCCAAAGATTTATTTTTAATATCTATGAGTGGATTACGACATCAACACAGTGTAATGCCATTAAACAAGTATAAGTGTAACTTACACAATACCCGAGTGATGTCCAAGCTCCGATGTATTATGTAACTTAATGAAGGTACCATCTGTTCCTGCAGTCATTCCCATACTCTGTCCCATGGAGCTGTAGAGAACAGGATCTGTCATCTCCATCTGATCCTTCTCCATCTTCATCGATTCCATTTCATGGGTCAGCTCATCAATCATTCCGTCAAACTGACTGATGGATGAGACAGTATCCGACCTTTCCTCGTCCATCAGCCGCCTCTCGATATTCTGCTGGTAGAGGTTAAGGGCCTGGTCCACGCTGTGATCTCCACCAGTTTCCTGGAGTCTCCTGGGAGGCATTTCTGCAGGACGTGCAACGCTCTGGTCCCGCTGTTTCCTCTGTTCTTCCATCCTCAGTCTCATCATTTTCTTCATCTCCTCCAGCTCGTTCCGTTTTTGCTCCATCTCCCTGGTCCTATTCATGAGTTGCTCACGCTCTTCCTGCAGCCTCTGCTTCTCTTGTTGGAGCTCCTCCTTGGCTTTAGAAGCTAGTTCTGCCTCCTTCTTCAACTGCCCTTCAAGGTCACCAGTAGCGTTCAGGTTATCATTGTACTTTTCTTGCATAGTCTTCTCCATATCTTGACGTTTTTGGTCAAGCTCCCTCCAACTCTGTTCAAGCTTTGCTTTCTCTTCCTTCATGGATCTCTCCAAGGTTGATAAGCTGGTCTTTTCCTTGATCTGTTGGTCCTCAAACTCCTTCCTCTGGTGCTCAATACGCTGCCGTTCATCTTCCAGCCTCTTCCTTTCATCCTCTAGATGGTGTGCTGCTGCTTGACGATCCGCATCATCGGCTTCACCAGCTGATCTCTTTTTGAACAATTCATCCTCGAGCTGTTTCCGGACATCTTCATGCCTCTTCCTGTCATCCTCCAATCTCTTCTCTTCCCTCTTGAGCCGCTCTTCTTCCAACCTTTGTTTTTCTTCTGCTTCTTCCTTTGCCGCTTGCAGTTTCTTTTTGTCCTCCTCTTGCTGTCTTCGCAGCATCTCAAAGTGCTTCTTGAGCTCATCAATCTTAATCTTCTCTTCTATTTGTTTTTGCTTTTCAGTATCCAATTTTTCCCTTTCTGCGGTGAGCATAAGTTGAGTTTGTTGCTTCTCTTCTTCATATTGTTGACGTTCCTTTCGTCTGGTTTCCTCCTCCTGTCTTCTCTTCTCTTCAAGCCTCTGTCGCTCTTCCTCCAACTTCCGTTCATTCGATTTCCTTTCTTCCTCTAACCGTTTCTTTTCCTCTACCTGTCTCTTCTCTTCTAACTGCTTTTCCTCCAGGAGACGTCTTCTCTCAGCTTCAATTCTGCTCAGCTCTTCTTTCCTCTCATTTTCTAGTTGCTTCTTTTCTCTTTCTCTTTCATCAGCAATCTCTTGCTCGGCTTCTTGTTTCCTCTGGGCTTCTCGATTCCTTTCTTCTTCCACCTGCCTCCGCTCTGCTTCAATCCTCTCTCGTTCTTTTTCCAAGTCCATCTCCATCCTCTCCCTCTCCATCCTCAACTGTTCTTTCCTTTCTGTCTCCCTCCTTTCTTCTTCTTCCCTCTTCCTCTTTTCCTGTGCCGCATTTTCTGTTTCGAGTCGCATCTTTTCTTCTTCCAACTGCTGCTTCTCCCTTGCAAGCTCTTCCTCCATACGTTCTTTCTCTCTTTTCAACTTCTCCTCCTGATCTTTCTGCTTCAGCTGTTCTTCCTTCATCCTCTGCTCTTCTGCTGCTTGTTTCTCTCTTTCGGCTTTCTTCCTCTCTTGGTCCACTTTCTGCCTCTCCTCTTCTAATCTCTGTCTCTCCTCTTCATTCTGCTGTCGCTCCAGCTCTGCTTGTCTGGCCAGTTCTTCCTTCTCCTTCTGGATCTCTTCCTCTGCCTCTCTCAAGAGTTTTTCTTTCTTCCGTCTTTCATCTTCTTCCCACTGCCTCTGTCTCTCCTCTTCCATTCGCTGTTGTTCTTTATTGACCTATGAAAAACAAAACAGAAGAGAGTTAACACTCTAATGGAATATTCATGAAATAACATAAAAATTCCATAACTTAAAGATGAAGTATTACTGGTACATTAAAAACCCATGCCTGCCAACATTTGCAAATGAAAAAAAGGAATTCTAATCGCACAGCGCAAATTTTTCTGCTTGATGTCAGGTGTGTCTCCCTCACTTTTTTTAATAATTAAAATATGTTTAGCAATCTTATATCAAACATTAAGAAATTACAAGTGTTGAAAAACCGTATTACTCTTACACCCAAACCCCAACATACATATACATATATGGGCTCTTTTATTTTTTTATCCTAAATAAATGGAAAAACGGAGTGCTCCTCTATTTGATTGATAAAATATCTTTAAAACGGCGTAATTCCTGGAAAACAGGAGTAGTTGGCAGGCCTGAAAACCTAAACTTGTAAATTTTCAAACGATTCAACTTCTTATCGCTGCTGGGCTGACGGTACCTCCTACCTCAAAATCCAAGAAAAATCTTTCTTTCAACATATCACATCAAGTAACCTCAAGTCCAAACATGTCAAAGGGCTAACTTTCCCATCAGATATGTTATTGAAGCCTGGTATTTAATTCACAAAATGTTGTAACATCATCTCCTTCTCTCCATCTCCTCATCTCTTGTCTCCTGCCTCCTCACTCTTCCTCCTCCTCCCCTCCCTCTTCTCCTCTTCCCCCTTCATCTCTTCTCCCTCCCTTCCTCCTCCTCTTCCCCTAATTCTCTTTCTCCTCCAACTCCCATTAACCTTTGCATGTAATTCTAAAGAGTTTCCTACATTCTAAACTTTCCTTTAATAATGTTTTGATAGTAAATAACTGCAACAATTGAATGGAATAAGAATCGAGTTCTCACCTTGCTATCTTTCTCCCACTCACTTTCCTCCTCTTCTTCTTCTTCATCCTCCTCGTCTGTATCCCATTGATCTCCACTCTGATCAGGGCTTGCTTGGACTGGTACCTTCCCTTCCTTCCTCTTTCCTACATCCTGTGTACTACTCCTCTTTGCCGGAATGGGTTCAGCACCAGTCTGCTTTGCTGCAGCTACAGAAAGAGCATTTAGTAAGATAGGACTATCTTAATGGCATCTGGCGTCATATACGTAAGTATGAAAACTGTATACCTTGAATTTGCCTGCTAATTAACATTGTCAACTTAACCTGGGTGGTATCTTATAAAGCTCTTTGTAATTTGTGCAAAAACTTATGGACAACTTGCACTAAGTGACAATCAAAATCATTTTTTTATTGATCTTTTGTTCAAAATACCAACCAGAACCAATCAGCATTGTGTTTTCATGTTTGTATTATGTGGGACCGTTCTTATAATAATTATCTAACCCAATCGTTCCTATTTAAATATAGGTTGAGTTAATTTCCTATATGCCAAAATCAAATATCTAATATGCATATGATGTCATAATCTCATAGCGCCCTCCCCAGAGGATATATTAATATGCGCATACAGTGTTGTCAGAGATGCGCTAGCTCCAGATCAACAACGCATGCAAAGCAATGTCGTCAGCCTCTAAGATGGCGGTGCGATGACGTCAATGCATAAGGTCTATTGTAAACTTGCATTCAGATGCTAGTTAACAAGACCTACAAAGATTGGATTTAAACATCAGCTGATGGGGATCAAAATGATTACGATTCTCATTTGATCCTAAGATTGGGGAAATACATATAAGAAAAATATTCAGTGATTTTCATAGACAACTGATATAGGCTACTGATATTCTTGCATCTGATTGGCTCAGATCAAGAAAGTCAGTGAAAATTACGGACTATTTTCTTCATGAAACACTCCACAGGTCACCACTTGTGCGCGACTTAACAGCTTGAGGAAACACCACCAAGTAGGGCATTACATTTACATTAACTGTCTATGTCCACTTGAGTAATAGTGTATATATATATATATATACAGTTAATGTCTTTTTTTAATTTCCCATGTCTTTATCTAACAGATTTACTGTGTATATTAACCAAGGCTTTAAAGTTGAATTTTTTTTTTGAAATGTCCGTCTAACATACTGAACACACTCTGGTAAAATCAGAATTTCTTGATTTAGGAAAGATATTTTTGCCAACCCATAGCTAGACTGCAGATTTTATACATCACATTATTCAAAATATAGTTCACTTACCATTTGTATTGGATCCCTCAGAAGGTAGCAAGTTGTCCTATAAAAAAAACAGATTACATAAATAATGATGATGAGAAATCAAGCCTAGATTATCAAATGAAATGTCATAATGACACAAGTTGTTGGAATATGGTTTTTGCACAGAATGATGACAATTTCATTGACTGGTCGTGTTAGCTATGTAGAAGTTCTTGTCCATACTATAGCAACACAATAAATATGCTTCTTGGGCCACATTCTCTGTGAAAACGCATTAGAGACAGTGGCCCTTACTGGTGCTATAGAAGGAAAGAGCACACGCAGATGCCAGCACTTGACATCCCTCTCTTGGCTTATTGACGCTTCTGGCAAAAAGCCCATTGACTTCATATGCCGCTGCCCAGAAAGAGGAGAACATATTTTAATGGACAACATCAGATTCTAACATGCCAATTTAATGGATGGAATGATCCACTAAAAAGTCCCAAATCTTATCTTTTGAAAGCTGATAATTAAGCATACAGAGATGCAATATTTAACATGAGATTAGCACTCATCCCCTAAGCATGAGCTACCCAACACAGTGATGGGTTAGATACTGTACAAACTGAGATTTCGAATGTGATTTTTATTTAGACGTTAAAATCTACGTGAAACACCCCCCGGATTACTTATTTCAGAAATACATTATTACTAAAATTCAAGAGACAGTTATTTATTACAAATAGTTCAAGGTCTAGTGGTTATGACTCTCATCTTTCAATCTGAGGGATGTGGGTTCAATTCCCAGCTCTGGTGTTTTTTTTCCTTTAGCAATAAATTTACCCACGTTGTACTGCACTCAGCCCATGTGAGGTGAATGGGTACATGGTATTAAGAAATTCCTTGAGTGTTTGAGCACCTATATGGGCAGCGCAGCTAAAGCTGGTGTAATAATAGTAGCGCTTTGTATTCTCAGGCAAAGAGTGCTTCATCAATCCAGCTATTATTATTATAATTGTTATTATTATACATATAAGAATAAAAGAGAAAACAGATTACTTGAACAAAAAGACTAAAATGCAATACTTACATCTGAATCCCAATCAGATTCTGAAGAGAGAAAAAGACAGACATAAAGAGGAAAAACATAAATATGAATTACAGAATAAAAAGAAATTATAATTTGGACCCTCAAATTAAATTCATTCGTCAAGTACCAGAGAAATACAGGTCAAGCTCCAAGGGTGTTAAGTAATCAAAAGAGAGCTTTGGCATCCATTTTGCTTGAAAAAAATATGACTAGTTTGCAAGGAGTATACTTAATGGACTGAAAGTTATCCAAATGTATGGAATATAGTTCAATTTCACACCTCATTAATAATAATAATAACCACAATAGGCATTGACATAGGTGTTTTTTAATAGTGCACTGATGAACAAGAAGAATGTTACAGGCCCGAATTCACAAAGGTGGTTTCTAAATATATGTTCTAAAATCATGGTTATACAGAATTCACGCGTGTAATTATGCTTAATTCATTGAGTATATTGAGAAGTCACTATCAATATCATTAAAGGAGTTCATAATCTGCATGTATGGAAGAACTTAAAATTTTGCGGACCAGGGGCCCATTTCATAAAGAGTTAAAACTATGGTAACTTTGCCATTTCGGCAGTTACTATGGTAACAGGGCTCAGCAGCCAATGAAAATCAAGATTTCCATGGAAGTTACAATAATGGCAATGTTGATAGTTGTGAGTCTTTATGAAACAGGCACCAAATTAGCCCACCTCTAATTTGGTCTTTCAATACTAAAACTGCCTATCATGGGTAAGAAACAGATGTGTGTCATTTTCACTCATTCACTCACAGATTTATTATCATCCACACATATGGAAGAATTTAAAGTCTAATGAACAAGACATGCCCTCGACCTATTCATTCCTTCACGAAATGAATTGTAATTTGCAGTTTACATTATTTTTCATTAGAAAAATATGAATGCTTACTGAAATGTATACACGCTTACCATTTTCATCCTCAAGGGGTTTGTCAGCTGCTATATCTGGTGTAACAGGCTGCAAAAAACCAAAGTAAAATAAAATCACAAATTTTTGCCTGGTTTCACAAAGTGAAGAAAGAGCACACAATTCAGTTTAACTCAAGTTGCTTTCAAAGATTCAAGGCCTAAATCGTGAAGATTACTATTCATGTGGTCTGAGCCCAAACACTTGAAGAAATTATAATAAAACATTGAACTTACAGTAGACTAAATTCTGCAAGGTTTCATTTGAGATCATCCATCACTGTAAGGCATTAGAAAAAGTGGTTTATATTTTCTTGGTATACAAGCAGTTGGTCTATTTCCGAGACAGTATTATACCATATTGACTAAACCTATTTGGTCTACTCTCAATTTAAACAAAAGTATTCACATTTCAATGAGATGCCCACAAGCTTAGATTATGAGTTTTGTGAAAAAGGGCCCCTGGTTAACCACGGCCTACTGGTACCAGTTAGTCCCTGTTTATAACATATATGTCATGGGGTGAAAGATCATTTGTTTACTCATCCTCTTAGCTATGGAATAGCCTCCCTCAAAACATCAAACAGTGCTTGACTTCTGAAACTTTCAAACATTACCTCAAAACATTTCTGTTCAATTCTTCTTAATTTCTTTTATGATTTCCTAAAAAGCGCCTTGAGCACTCTACAGAGTGGATTTGGCGCGATATAAGTCTAATTATTATTATTATCATTATTATTATTATATGAGGATTACAAAACTCAGAAATCACATTAATCCAGGAGGTAGTGGGGACAATGTGTTCTTTTCAATAGACATTACATTGAATTGGAGGATCATTGGGGTGGGGTGGATAAATGAAGGCTTAGGCTTATTTACCGTTACTCCTCTCTTGACTGTGCCCTGTTTATCTTTCTTTGCATCCGTCAGCCAAGAATCGTCTTCCTCCTCTTCATCATCATCTTCAAGGTCGCTCATGCCAAGATTATTCAGCATTACTGAAACTAAACAAGCAATATTATCAATTTTGTTAAAATACTTCCACTTGAATTTACAAATCGCCCATGGTTTGGGAAGGTAATATCATGCATTTCCACATGGCTCACTCCATTCAGTCTTTTATTGTTCAAGGATATACAGGTATCACTTTACATATATTATTATTTTACATACCATTTAACGTATATATATATTTCAAGGGGAAAATCCAATTATTAATTTAGATTTACAATTACACTTATTCATATTCTGTTAGTTGGGTCATGACAGCGAAACCTCCCAACTTGCCAAAACAGCAATACTAAGGCACAAGTATATTCCATCATTTCATATAATTTTGCACATAATCTGTCATATATCACATTAGATCAAGACTATAAATAATGAGGGTGATAATTATATTCCACTATTTCACAAGAAAATATTCTTTCTCAAAGGGCGCTGCTTCTTATAAATATCACCCTTTATTTTGTGTTATAAATAGAAGTATAAAATAATAATAAATGACATTTAACTACATACCATTTGGTTTGTTCTTCCCACCAAGACTCAGCTATAAGAAGAAAAAAAAAAGAATTCATAAATGTTAATAACAAGTAGACATTTGGATATCTATCAATTATGTATATAAATCCACTAATCATAAAATTTGACAGCACATAGTACAAAATATAACTTTTAATTAAGATAAAATTACCTGTTTAGAATAAGTGATAAAATAAGGAACTTTGAACATCAACTAGAACACACATTACTCATGTATGATTCAACATCGTTGTATGTCAAAATTAACAATAATTCACATCAAGTGGTTCAGCTTGTTTTGAACGAAACCCTGCAAATCATATTTATACATAATTAGACATATATTTCATACATGCAACAGTGTGAATTCAAATGACATAATTGACTACACACTTTATTATTATTGCTCTTCACTGGTCAATTTAAAACTTTGAAACAAAATTATATTGCCCATCATATATTCAAACAAACAGTTAATATCAGTTTCTTATTACTTCCTTTCTCTTTTTGAATTTTTGCTTGAAGCAAAAAAATTCAAATAGCCTTATTGGCATTTTGTGATCACATTCAATTTTATCACAAAAATAATGTGAAATATAAGTAAGTACTCTTAAAATGATAATAAAAAAAATTAAATGATATTACCTTTGGTCTGTCATTGTCTGAAGGAGGAAACAGGTCATCGTCATCATCAAAATCACTTATAGTCTGTAAAAAAAGAATAATATAAATAGGTTTAAGGAAATTATAAATTGTCAGGAGATGCAATTTTGTTTTGTCAGACATTCCATTCTGACAATACAAGATACATGCTCATGTGAAAATTGAATTAAGTTATTCAATCTCAAAGACAATCAATAAAACTTGAATCAAATCGTAGATTAATGAAAATCTTTCATTCTTTACCTTAACATCTAAATTAGAACTGAATTGAAGTTTCTCCATTTAATCAAAGCATCACACAAAACTTGGGAGGAAAAAATAAATAAATGAGACACTCCTCTCCAAGTCTACCACTGAGAATATTTACATCAGTATTTATGGGTCTATAAGCAACTGCTGGCTGGTAAATTTGTAAAAAGGTATCAAACACCTTCTGGTCGATGGAAGAAATACTCAGCCAGCTATCTTTACCTAAGAGAGGCTGGGCTTGGATAAATCCCTGATGAAAATAGATGAAAAGAGAGCAAGGAAGTGAAAGATCTTACCCTTGCTGCTGAGATCACACTCTCCCTTGGAGTAGGAGTAACCGAGGCATCTCCTCTTGGAGTCACATCATTCTCATCTTCTTCCGTGTCTCTCCTCTTTAATGGTATCTTCCCAGGTGATGCGGATGCAGAAGTAGGCGGACCTTTCCTCCTCTCCTTCTCCGGAGACTTCAACCTCGGAATCTTGCTGCCGCTCACAGCGCTGACATCGGATCGGACGGAACGGGCGCTGCGCAGACTCTCTTTGGAGTTGGACCTGGCTCGAGGAATCCTGGACCTGGAGGCGGTGGAGTGGACAGAGGCGTTGCTGTGGATGGACTCATTGTCGGAGTCTTGGCTCATGAACTTGGTCAACTTAATGGGTTTGCTAGGCTGGAACAAAAGAGAAAGTATGATAGTTTACTAACCTGAAAAAAAAATAGCAAACCGTTGTATAGTTGAGTCACACAATCATAGTCAATATTCAGCATCTCTTTTCCTTTCTTCTCTGATAACATGTTGGTTACTCCTTTACAACTAGTTTCAAATATTTGAATACTTACATTCATATCAACAATATTTTTATAATTTAAATGCGGCATACATTTGACATTTCAAGTTAGGTCTGCACAAGTCAATGTTCCATAAATCAAACAATCGCTTATTTAAGTCAAACAAATTTCTTTGATCCAATGAGATTCGGCATAATCGCATTCACTTGTACTGGTCCCATTACGGAAGTGCATAACCCAAAGTTTTACCTGTATGAAGTACAGGCCAAAAGAAAAATACAAATGAACATAGTTTTTAAAGAGCTGTAAAGAAGAGAGAGTACAGAGCTGGATGCCCAGGCACACATACACACAACAGCAAAGAATGGGTATTGACTGGCAATAAACTGCAATAAAACTCTGAAGAGATACAGAAATAGGAACAAGACATGTACCAATAAGTGGAATATACATAGGATCTTAAGATTACTTTCAGCAATTATTACTTAAATGGCACAATTAGTTAAGGCTTGAATGAGCATTTACAACCCAGTCACACTCCATTGAATAACACTCAACAAAGGATCTGAGGACTTCAACAGGTACTATTATCAAGTGCTTAATGTTTTGCTTGAGTGAGCATTGTTTGTGTGGATCTTTTGTTATTGGTCCAGCAGAGATATATCTTTCTTCATTTCATAATTTCTATTTTCATAGTTTTTATTCCCTTTAATCAACAGTCAATTTCAATGTATAATAGTTTAGGTCTTGTATGAAATTTTCTTATTTGATGGGTCCTTGTCTACACACAGTCAAAATCCATACTTTAGTGCTGTTATCGGTAACCTCTTTATCGCTAGTCCTGTCGATAAATGCACGTTTTTGCCACTTATGCGATATATCGAGAACCTTTCTCTTGTTGTCGACAGTACTCGCTATTATGTAGGGACAGTGATTTTCCGCGATCACGGAAAATGCACAGAATTCACGGAAACGGCCTTTTGAAATGAAAAGTGACTTTCAAAAGGAAAGCATTTTTTCCCCCTCAAAATGCACAGAACAGCAACAGAAATTACTCCAAAATCTCAACAAAATACAAATACTTACTGGCCACAAAACGCGATCTCACTTCGCTACAATCCAAACATCGTGACTGCACTCGATCGTATCGAAAACAATCACAAGCGCAAACTCAATTTAGCGACCAAAACAAGTACCAACTAACGTAGAAGCAGCCATGTGTTGCTGCCCTCTACGTTTGAAGATGTAACAGCACGATATCGCAGACTTTGCAGTATCCTCAAATCCAAAATGGCGGATAGACGATATATCGACAGAAAATTTTCTTACTGATAACAGCACTACCATACAAGTACCTCCATTATTGTCAGATTTAAAATATATTGCAAAAGTTTTTACATTTAAAAAAACATTTATAATCTAATGATTGTCACTTCTGTACTCATTTATATATCACGTTTACTTCTGATGTTTAATCAAATGGATCAATAAATCTATTCGATTATCATGCACCTAGTAATCAGTATATGTGGTAGAATTGTGCAATTAATAAAATGATTAGAAGCAAGTTTGATTAGTTGAGAGTTGCATGCACTGCTCACAAAAATCCATGCATGGGACTACACATAGATACTCCCGCTGACCATTTTGTCTACTTTTCCCCCACACTGTATATGTTGAGGCATTTTTCCTCAATTCATATTTTTCCCACATGTACATACAAGGGGTATATAACATCAAAATGAATTTAAAAGTTAACCATGACTGTTGCTGTCTTTCCTACAATTTAAGATCTCATATAAATATTCATAAAAAAAACATTAAATCAGCCGGCATCTAACAAGGGTTCCGTGACATTTGTTCCGTCGAGAATTGACCCAATGGAAAATCTGCACATTAAACCAAACATAAAATCTATCTTCCAAAACTAAACAAGCCATAATCCTTATCTTTACATTATTCTTAACAAAAAAAAATTACAATCCTAACCCTTATGCCCTCTGAGATATTATATTTTGTGTGACCCCTACCAAGAGATTTTGGTCTGAGGTTAATAAACTTTGTAACTTACTTTGTTGCTTTTGATCTTGACAGGAGGATCTTCAACTTCAGATGCTGAAGCAGCCCATGAATCGGCTGCTGATCTATACATCAGACGGAAAAAAAAAAAAAAAAAACGAACTGGAAATTGAACAAAGAATTAACCTTGATATCAACAAGTTTTTCATTTATATAAAGGAAATAATAGAAGCATATTAACAAAGTTTAGGTGAAAATCCATCATAGAATAACATATTTATGGATCTTCATTTAATTGTATTTTTGTGAAGTCACAATTAAGGTGTAGTTGTCCACCTGCACTCCCCCCAATCAGTTATATCGGGAGGAGAGACCTGCGGGCCATAGTGATTCAGTTTGCTTTTTGCCTCCCAGGCACAGGTGACGCCAAACAAATAATAAGAGAGTCAAAAGGGGCCTAAGCTTTCGATCCTAGCAGAGGCAAAATGACAAACATATAAAATGGAACAAACATAATATAGACCATAGACATGCAACAGCAACACTAGAAACAAGGAGACAAAAAGGGCATTAGAGAGTTGTGATGACCAATCAGGTTAGAGAAGGGGATGACAGCAAAGGAGTAGGCAGACACAAGGGAAGTCAGTGTAAGTAAGGCCAGTAAAAGACCCTAAGCTGGGAGGGATCAAGACAATTGGGCAGGCAACATCAAACAGGATCTGGAACAAAACAGTGATAGGGGGTGTGAGGAAGAGATGAATAACAAGAGAATTAGTGAGAAGTGGGTCAAACAGGTTACAAAGAAAGGCATAATAAACTGGTGCATAAGAGTGGGGGGAAAAAAAGGGAAAGAAAGGGGAACAACTGATAATGTGCAAAAGACATATAAGTATAAATGATAAAGCAAAAAAAAAAAAAAAAACATACACATATATAAAAATACATAGTGTAACTAGTATTGTAAATCCGCTAGGGGTGAGGGGAAAAAACCATAATGCTATATAGTAGAAATAAGACATGTATATATGAAAAGGGAGAAGCATATTGCCTAAAAGGGTAGAATTTACATGTCAATGACTTGGTTAAAAGGTGCAATAGAAAATTATATATGTTAAGGAAACTGAAAAAGTTCAATTTACCTTTGAAGGATTTGGTGACAATATATATGGGTTATATACGACCAATTTTAGAATATTGTGCTCCAGTTTTCCATAGCAGTCTTACAGTAAAACAAAATAATACTATTGAACGAATACAACGGAGAGTATGTAAAATTATCTTAGGACATAATTACATCACATACACAAATGCATGTCAGGTATGTAATTTACCAACACTTGATGAGAGAAGACTGACACTGTGTAAAAAGTTTGCAAAATCACTTTCAACTCATCCTTTGTGTAAGACATGGCTACCTCGGAAAAAACATACAAACATATCTCTTCGTCGTACAAACAACTATCAACAATTTCCAATAAGAACAACAAGATTTAAAAACAGTCCATTGCCTTTTTTGGTTGACATACTCAACAAAAGATGAGTGTGTCGACTAGGAAAGGCAATGCAAAATGGTCATCCCCACCCCACCATACAATTATTTTTGTCATTTAAATAAGTGTCAGTCTCCTCTCCTTCAAGTCTGCCATTATCATATTGTATTCATTCATTCATTCATTCATTGCCTTTTATGCTTTATTTAAATTGTATTAACTTTTGAATGTATAGCCTTTTTAATGTATTTTACTGTGGTTTTTACTATGTATTTAATAATGTGCCAACACCAACTTGTAAACATGATATTTCCAGCTTTTGCTGTTTTTTCATGTATGATTATTAACATGTTTGATTATCAATAAAGACCATTTTTGAATTGAATTGAATTGAATTGAGTAAATATAGAAGCCAAGGTGGTATGAGAGAGGGGGAAATGTATATGACGAAACTACAGCATACATGTACATGTAACTAAACAAAATAAATACATGTATGTAGTAAATCCAAAAGAGGTGAGTGGAGAAAAAATGTATTTAAAAAAAAATTATATATATATATTACATTGCCTGAACGTGGAAAGCAAAAATTTGAGCTGAGCCTGTAGAGGAAGAAACTATAATATAACTAATCTAAAAGAGCTGAGGGGGAAAAAAAATATATATATAGAAAAGACTAATCAGTCATTCCCCTCTTGGATGTTCAGGCCATGACGTTGGGTGGTGCAAAGCCGTCTCATCCAGAACTTCTCTCTGCTAGTACGGACTGAGTCAGGACGGGTACCTAAAGATTCGATGCCCTGTAGCATCATGTCAGTGATGGAGTGGTTGGGAAGGTTAAAATGGCGGCCAACTGGAGTGTCCAGCTTTGCTGTGTTGATGGTGGATCTGTGCCCGTAGAATCGTTTCTTGAGTGTGGTCTTGGTTTCCCCTCTGTATTCAATTGTACCCTACAAACTCTACAAGTGATGAGATATACAACATTAGTGGTAGTGCATGTGATGTTGCCCTTGGTTTGGTGAGAAAGGCTGGTAGAGTTGCTGGTGAAAGTGTCGCCCTCATGAATGTGTATTTCACATATGATGCACCTGTTGCTGGTACATTTGAAGGTGCCATGCTGTATGGGAGAAGAATGGTTAGTGAGGGAGGGCACTTCAGCACGAACAATGAGGTCCCTGAGATTGGGTGGGCGTCGGTATGTTAGGAGAGGAGTATCGGGAACGACCTGTTGGAGACAATCAGAAGTGTGTAAAATGTGGTGGTTATCACACAGGATTTTACGGAGAGGGGGTAGATTGGGATGGAAGGCGGTCACAAGCGGTATTCTGTCAGTATTCAGAAGTGAATTTGATGGTCCTGTGGAAGGAATTGATGTGGTCAGTGAATGTATGGAGGCTATCTTTCTCCCTGGTCCAGATGAAGAAAATGTCGTCTATGTAACGCCACCAAATCCATGGGCGACAGGGGGCTGAATCTAACATCTGCTGTTCCAGCTTGGTCATGAAGAGACAGGCGAATGAAGGAGCCATCCGGGTGCCCATTGCTGTACCGAATATCTGTAGGTAGTGCTTGCCCATGAATGTGAAGTTGTTTTTCATTAGTACATGAGACATCAGAGATTTGATATCGGATATGGGGGGACTGGAATGGCCACTGGCGGCCAAGGCTTCACATGATGCTTGGATACCTTCATCGTGGGGAATGTTGGTGTACAGTGAAGAAACATCAAAAGTGCCGATGATCGCAGTCTCGGGTATCTGGTCCTTGATGTCATTTAGTTTCCTGAGAAAGTCTGGAGTGTCGTGGATGTAAGAGGGTGCACGTGAGACATGGGGTTTAATGTGGTAATCAACAAAGAGGGAAATGTTCTCTGTTGGGGAACCATTTCCTGAGAGGATGGGTCGACCGGGGTTGCCAGGTTTGTGGATCTTGGGGAGGAGATAGAAGCGGGCAGGTTTAGCATTAGTAGGGGAGAGAAATTTGTGGGCCTTCTCAGAGAGATGCTTTGTTCTTTCAAGTCATTCAGTGTCGATTGGATCTGTAGGGAGAAATTACAAGTAGGGTCAGAATCGAGGAGTGCATAGTGAGATCGATTATTGAGATGTTTCATGGCTTCATCGATGTACTGCTGGCGGTCCATAACGACGACGGCTGATCCTTTGTCTGCAGGCTTGATGATGATGTCGGACCTGTTTTTGAGTGATGAGAGAGCCTGGCGTTCTTCTCGAGGAAGGTTGTCATGTGCTCTGCTGTCGAGGGTATCTGTGGAGCGAACTTGGGATGAGACAGCTTGAATGTAAGTTTCAAGGGAAGGAACTCTATTCTTGGGTGGAGTCCATGTGCTTTTCTTGTAGAAGGGCTCGGGATCAGAAGGGGGTGCATCTAAAAAGAACTCTTTGAGACGTATCCTGCGATAGAATGTAGAGAGGTCTTGGCAGAGAGCTATCTGGTCAACTTCTGGTGGCGTGGGGCAAAACTTGAGCCCTTTAGAGAGAAGAGAGGTTTCTGCTTTGGAGAGAGGGGAGGATGAGAGATTAACAACCAAATGGGGGGATGCATCATTGTTGTTGGTATGTCGTCTAAATCTGTTTTTGACCGTTGTCGCTTCTTTGTGAGGTTGCCTATTTTATTGTTCCTGCGTTCAGTGAGGAGAGACCTGTGTTTAGAGAGATCAGAGTCAATTTCATTATTATACTGAAGCCACTGGGTGTGGGTACAACAAGAACGTAGTTCGTCTTCCAGGCTACTGATGTCAGCTGAAAAAGAATCAAAGAGAAGCAACACACTGTTCAGAGAGAATGTTAATTAGTCGAACTGAAGCTCCATGTAAGGTCTGGTTCCAGCGTTTGCGAAGTTCAGGTGAGAGCGTACCGAGACCGGGAGTGCAATGAAGTTGGAGGCCTGTGGGTATAATGCGATTGAGGGAATAAAATCTGTAATTGTCCTGGTGAAAAGAGATCTTGAGGGCCTTCAGCCTGATCTTCCTGAGCTGGTGAAATAAAGATAGATGGTTAGTCATGGTAGAAAAGAGACCTAGAATTAAAAAAGTGTAAAACAAAGAAAATGGATATTCATAACAAATATAAAGAAAGAGAAAAGTGGAGCAGATTTGAACTGGACCTAAAACAGAATGATAAGAATGCACAAAGTGCTTATAATAATAATAACTAAGCAGCTCCCCCATATTTCATGTGATACAAATTCCATAACTCCACAATTACATCACAATTGCATGAAAATTTATCAGACCATTACAAAATAAGAATGCCTGCATGTGCCATCATAAGTTCATATATGTTATTCTTTGCTGAATTCTCGTCATACTTATTTCATTCTGCTTTCATTCAAACTAACAAGATATCAGGGTGGACATTCCCTATTGTAAAAATAAAACAATCAATCAAATTTTGAATATTGAGAACACTCAACTGCGAATTACATGGATATGGTTAAAAGGAAATTGAATGTCAACAATTTACGTGAATGATATTAGGGCAATGAAGATTCTAGGATGAGTGTGTCAATGATGTTTTATAAGGCTGTCACAACCTGGCAGCAAGATAGAGAGCCTTGTTAAGATTTTTTTTTTAAAGTATCCTTTCACCGACTCTTCTCTCTTTCTGATCATTATTCATCTACATTAAAGGCAAAAAAGAAGGGGTATTGCATTTTACTGCAAATGAAAATTGGAATCATAAAACATTGTGACAATATTATTATTATTATTTGTTTGGCGTCACCTGTGCCTGGGAGGCGAAAAGCGAACTGAATCACTATGACTCGCAGGTCTCTCCTCCCGATATAACTGATTGGGGGGAATGCAGGTGGACCACTACACCAGGGTTTCCCCCTACTCTTATACGAATACTGCAGTGGGTTCTTAACGTGCAAAGGTGGTTACTCTCCTCTACACGGGGCCTCCATTTAACGTCCTATTCGAGGGACGGAGTGTTTTCCATTGTAACATAGCCTGCATCTATGAAACATGGGAGAGACGTTTACACACAACGCACTGGCTTCAGTCATCCGCCCGGGGTGGACTCGAACCCACGATCTTTGGTTCGACGGGGAAACGCGTTACCGACTGAGCCAACACCGCTCTCAAACCAATAATCAGAGGATGAAATCGACATCATACTTGCTCAAACTATTTGTATTTTCTTCTCATCTAGGGTATTGGAAAGATTCAGTGCATTTTCTTATATTCAACTACAGTATCTTCTTCTAGTTTATTTTACACAAAATAAAACTAATGCAAAAATATTATACTAACCTTCCTTCTGACATATCTTCATCTTCATCATCTATAACAAAAAATTATAAAACGAGAAAAAACATACAAGTATTGATGCTTTCCTCTTACCATAAGTTGAAAGTTCAATTGCATGTAAATACCAATCCATGGATTTGTTTGCCTCATATGCAAATAAGTGCTTCAAGAAACATTTAAAAAATACCTTGCTGACAAAGAGGCTGACTGGTATGTTCTTTAAAATGATGCATAATAGTGAATTCATGAACATCAAAACATCCTGGTTGCAAAGCCATATACAGATGAACTTCAAATCATAAATTGCAAATGACAAGTAATTATGACATCAGTAGCGAAAACAATTTTATTAATTTTGTTATTTCTTACTACAATAAGTTAAAACCAGATTATTTCTTGAACTTCCCCCATGAGGATAATAATGAGAGATAAGTAAACCATTCATAACTTGTACAGGATCTTGATGGTGTAGTGGTTATGATTCGTGTCTCTTAAACAAAGAGTCATGGTTTAAATCCAACTTCAGCAAGAAAGTAATCCATATTGTGCTGCACGAAACCTAGGTGCGGTACACTTTGATCAATGGATATGGACCAAGTGGTGTTAATTAAGCGCAGAAGTGGACCAAATGGTATGAATGGTACAGATTACATCTTACATACCAAAATCATCCATGGCCGGTCCTCCTAACGAGAAACCTAGAGCATCAGTCCCTGCTGTAGAACCAAACATCCCCCCTGTTCCTCCAGTTGATCTCAGAACAGATGCCGGTCTCCTACTGGATATATACTCATCTATCAGATGAGAACATCTGGGGAAAAAATAAACAGAAATAAATTGTCCACACACACTGTTTCAGGAAGCTGCTGGACATAGAATGGCGGAACAATGACCTTGGGTGATTCATGAAAGTTATAAGTACTGACTGACTATATTGTCAGCTCATATTTGCTTGGCTGAGAAGTACAAGTCTCTGACTGTCTGTTACTATGGCAACTGTCAGAGAACGACAATTTGAAATGGTGCCTCGGACGTTAAAGTTTTTTTTAACAATGATGATTTTTTTTTTTGAAATAGCAACATTTGCATTTAGTTGCTTCTTGACAACAATAATTTAAATACGAACGTCAGATTTCAACTTTAGCTGATAAAAAATCAAAATGAATGAGAATCTGATTTTGCACCCAAAATCATCTTTCAGTCGTGAGAAAAGTCATACGTAACTTAGTTACAGCTTTTTGAAGTTATGAGAGTGTTCCAGAATACCACCCCTGATACAAAAAAGCTTGGTAAATGATCATAAAACAATTTTGATTTTGATATAATGTACAATAACTCATCAAAACTCATTTGCACACTAGCACTAAACTTGGTGCTGCGAGCCCCTCAGACCTGCCAACCTCTGGGAATGAAAAAGTGTATTCTGTGATAAAAAAGTGTATTTTTCCCACAAAAAAGTGTATTTCATAATAACATGCGTGGCGCACTCGCTCATCGTGGCGCTCAAGCTGCATGCAAGCTAAAATGCGCACTGCTCTTGCAGATGAAAAAAAAAAACATTGAAACATGTGTATATCTCACCCTGGTTTTAACAAAATGATTGAAAAAAAAACAAGTTGCCTGAAATTACATTGATCTTTTTTACAAAAACATATTTTTTAAAGAAAAAATCTACTGCCGTATTTTCGTTGCAAAAACGTACTAAATACGCCGAAAACGTACTGGTTGGCAGGTCTGGCCCCTGGGTCTGCATCAAAGTCCACTTACCCATGGAATCCTCCCATGATAGCATGGTCATTGGCCGTCCATCCTTTACTGTCCTTGACATCAATATCAGCCTTGTTTGACAGCAACTGTCTGACCACGCCTATCTGATCCGTCTGACACGCCCACATCAATGCAGTCCTATCAATCAGTCAATCAAAACACAATGAAAATGTCAATCATAATAGAGTACGACTCTGGAAAATAGCATTAAACTTAAATACTGAAAAATGATTTGCTTGACACTACATATTAATGTCATCTAATGCACTGTTTGTAATTGAAATTGTAATTTCTATTGGGATTTCCTTCACATTACACAAATGTTTGAAATAAATCACAAATTAGCAATGGTCAATCAAAATCATGCATTCTTGCATAGTTCACAACAATGATCTGTAACCAATCACAGTAAGCTTTCTAATTACCAACCAAACAGTCATGTCACATGTCATATTTCTTGACCCATTATATTCATCATGAGACTAAGAAATATACAGTATAAGGAAGCTTCAAAATACCATCAACTTGACGAGATGGCAGGATATTTTATTTTGCCATGGTGACTATAACAGTTCGTGATATAATCTGTCTTGCCGAGAAGACTTTAAAAAATAAGTTATATATCCTCCTGGTGAGTTACATCATGATGGCACATACCTTTTGTAAATTCAACTTGGAAAAATAAGGAATCACATCATGTGGACAAAATAATACTACTAAATTGACATGGTAAGACAAAATATCCCACCATCTCGTCATGCAGATGGTATGAGGAAGTTTCAAGAGATATTAATTGCATCGACAAACCTGTTTTCATTGTCAGTGGCGTTGACATGCACATCCTCATTAAGGAGAATTTCAATGATCTCATCATGTTTGTTGGCTGCTGCTAGATGGAGGGCTGTACTTCCATCCTGTGTCAAAAATAGATAAATAAACACAGGAGGTCAAATTGTATTATCAAGATAGGGGCTTCTCATTTTATACAGGCATGGGTCTCAGGGGCGCACAGAGGGCATGTGCATACCCCCCTTTCCCCTGCTTTTCAGCTTTTGGCCACAATTGAACCCTGAAGACCCAACTTTGTGATAAGTGCCCCTTTATGAAGTGACAGTGCCCATCTTTCCCTTTGAAAGCAAGGGATGCAAAGTACATCACTTTTGAGAATGAAAATATTTTTTGAAAGGAGAGGAAGTCAGATGATTGCTTTTTCTTTCCTAAACAAACTATGTCCAGATTTTTGTGGAAGAAAAGAATGGGACCCTTTTTGTATTTTGTTTGTCAAAACTTACCAACACACCAAATATCTTTCACCCCCCTCCACACACCAATTTATAAAATCCTGGATACATGTGTAGTTTATGCTTAATTGATAAATGAATTAATAAAAAATATTAATCAATTAATAAGAAATAAACCGATCAATTAATGTAAAAAAAATACAGAAACATGAATTGTATCAATCTAATTGACAATCATAATAATAAAATACTAATATTATTACTTTTCCCCAAACAATCTAGTAGATATATGCATTTCAAAAGTAAAAGTTTACAATGTAAATGAAGGGAAGGATCCATATCCGACCAACCTTATTAGCTGCATTGACCATCGCTCCATTCTCAAGGAGAAAGAGAGTGGGATCCTGCGCTCCTCCTATAGCAGCCAGATGAAGAGCTGTGTTACCATTCTTATCCACCAGATTAGGATCTGCCTTGTTGATCAACAGAGTCTCCACGCACACTCCAAAGTTACCTTGGACAGCCTGCCAGTAAAAAACATATCAAAGAGATGATCACAAATTGTTAAGTTAACTCCTTTGTCTATAGATACAATGAATTACATAGCAAATCATAAACCATGATTATTTATATTTCTATCAAATGACTTTTTTTTTGTTATACACGTACAGGACATATATCTGTAAAAAAGGAAACCCATTTTTCATACCGTTTTTTTTCATGTGCAAAATATTGAAAATTATTATTTAAATGTAGGATTTTAGAGGCGCAGACATTTCTTGACGTCTGAGTGACGAGGTTGTTTCAAAGAGACAAAATATTAAAACTGATTTTTAACGTGCATGCCTATGAAAACCATGAAAAATGAATATTTTGCCCCGCCCACAAGATTTTGCTTCATTACTTTGTTAAGCTTTGTGGAGGTATCTATATAATAATATTGGATGGCCAATTTTCGTGGGAGGCGTAGAAATATTGTTACTCGCTGAAGAACAATATTGGATTCGTCTCCGACTCATCCAATATTGTCCTTCAGCTCGTACAATATTTCTTCGCATCCCACTCAAGGCCATCCAATATTCCCTAAGTAACAAGAAATATATCACTTAAAATTTGATTGACTGATACCTTGCATATGTTTCTAGGACTGAACACCACTGTATTCACAATTATTATGTAAACTGCCTGTGGTTAACTTGCATGCTTAACAGGGTGAACACAATGGCCCGTATTCTGAAGTCGACATGTAGACCACAAACTAACTCTGAGTTGAAATTATAGGGAGCCAAAAATTTAAAAATAATGTTTATTATTGCATATTTCTTATGTTTACATATTTGTTTCCTTTTGCTTTCATAATGAAGAAAAATAGTTCAAAATATTTCAGTTATCATCCCTAGACAATTATGAACAATTTGAGAGTCAAATGAGTTCATAAATTGGATGTACATGTATCTGTTAGGGATTTGTGCCCCAATGGCTCACTATAATTAAACCACAATTTTAAACCACGGTTTAATTTAAACCCCAGTTCAGAATATGGGCCAATGAAGTCAATGAACACTATAAAATGCAAACAAGATGTTCAGTGATACTTGGTTACTCTTATTTCCACGTTTTATGAACTAGACCAATACACTTATAGAGATATGATGGCAATTCAACAAATACCCCCAACGTGGCCAAAGTTCTTTGACCTTACATGACCTTTGACCTTGATCATGTGACCTGAAACTCGCACAGGATGTTCAGTGATACTTGATTACTATTATGTCCAAGTTTTATGAACTAGACCAACACACTTTCAAATTTATGGCTGTAATTCAACAAATACC
This sequence comes from Lytechinus pictus, assembly GCF_037042905.1. Taxonomy (NCBI): domain Eukaryota; kingdom Metazoa; phylum Echinodermata; class Echinoidea; order Temnopleuroida; family Toxopneustidae; genus Lytechinus; species Lytechinus pictus. The sequence continues at coordinate 7,481,297 of NC_087247.1, forward strand.
CCAATTTGGCCAAAGTTCATTGACCCTAAATGACCTTTGACCTTGATCATGTGACCTGAAACTTGCACAGGATGTTCAGTAATACTTGATTACTATTATGTCCAAGTTTCATGAATCAGATCCATAAACTTTCAAAGTTATGATGGTAATTCAACAGATACCCCCAATTCGGCCAAAGTTCATTGACCCTAAATGACCTTTGACCTTGGTCATGTGACGTGAAACTCATGCAGGATGTTCAGTGATACTTGATTAACCTTATGTATAAGTTTCATGAACTAGGTCCATATATTTTCTAAGTTATGATGACATTTCAAAAACTTAACCTTAGGTTAAGATTTTGATGTTGATTCCCCCAACATGGTCTAAGTTCATTGACCCTAAATGACCTTTGACCTTGGTCATGTGACATGAAACTCAGGCAGGATGTTCAGTAATACTTGATTAACCTTATGGCCAAGTTTCATGAACTAGGTCCATATACTTTCTAAGTTATGCTGTCATTTCAAAAACTTAACCTCAGGTTAAGATTTGGTGTTGACGCCGCCGCCGCCGCCGCCGTCGGAAAAGCGGCGCCTATAGTCTCACTCTGCTATGCAGGTGAGACAAAAATCAGTAGTTTGTTCCTTATCATAATCTGCATATAATTTCATCTAAAACCCTGCTTTAAAAAAACAAGAGAAATTCCAATTCAAAATAATAAAAAGTAAATTTATGCTTTTTATTAAGTTTATCTTGTTTGAAGCATTGTTTACAACTGCATTTTCACTGGGGCACACAGTAACACTGACCAATTTTATTTACCATGTTGAACCATCTTCTATTCTACACTTGATTATAGAACAATTCTGTACGTTCTGAGATGCATGTCTTGAAAATTAGTAAAAGCATCATTCAAATGATTACGAGTTTTAATGGATTCATGTCAATCGTACGATATCATTTTTATCATCACATCTTCATGAAGGAAAATGGATTACAAATTATGTAATGAAGAGATATATTTTCATTTACAAGAATAAATTAATTTTGGAAATAAGTTATACAGCTTTTTTATTAAGTGTGGTGGGCCTGACTTCTTCATTGGTTATCAATGGAGTTTAGAATTTCCGCTTACCTTCATCAGGGGTGACCGTTGGTCATTGTCGCACATGTTCAATTTTGCCTTACATGCTATCAGCACATCTATCACATCAATGTGACCTTTACTGCTGGCCAGGTGAAGGGGAGTTCTGTGATCAATAAAAAAAGTGTGAGAAAAATTTGTTGAAAAGTGGCATGCATACAGTGTACTTGTAGAACTGCCCTTGCAAATAAAGCTGAAGTCTCTAGAAACTTTGCGAGGCATTGATACAGTTTCATACCAAGCTCATAGGACCGTTTTCTTGGGGGGGAAGGGGGGTTTGCCTCTTTTGTCAAAATGGCATCACAAATGTATATTGGATCTTGCATTTTAGTTCAATTGACACATGGAAAGACTATACAGCACTATACAATGGCCTCTTCAATGTACTCTTGAAATAGCAAACATAAAAAACTTTACTGGTCACATGTCATAAGGCGAGCGTAATTTGGGTTAAATGGTCGAAATGGGCAAAAATGTTGTTTTAAATGTAACTTCTTCTTCTTCCTCCAATAGGTGACAGAGATCAATAGCAGTCAGCTGTAAAATCACATACAGGTGCATAGGAGTCAAATTGTCAAGTAGAACTTCAGGTCTGGGTTATATAGAGGCACGAACAGTGTGGATTTGAAGAATGAAGTGAAGGGCAAGGGTTGTAGCAGATTTCAGAGTTGTGAGGGTGAGGGTAGGGTCTGGCAAGAGGACGAGGGATGAGAAGGAGAATTTGGGTGGTTGGGTGAGCAGTTGAGTTCTTGCAATCTGAGCTTTACGGAGGTGAGGAGGGAGACCTAGGGGGAAGAACTGATTTGGAGAGGGCAGCTGAGAGAGGTGTTTCCATGAAGAGAGGGTAACTTTGCAGGAAATAGCATTGAGGGCAGCTTAATGTGCTTTTCCAAATATCATCCTAGTTAAAGTATTGTAAGTGGTCAAGTTTTTTTCATTGACAGTAATGTAATTAGCAAATTTGAAATGTTTTCTAATAATAATCCTCTTGCACAAAATCATATGTAAAATTGGATCTCTACAGATTCTATGAAGTTTGGTGGTGTGACGTTAATTTGAGTGTTACGGGTACCTTACTTTGCGCATGGTCGAATATCTCAATATCTAATCAACATCTTGAAAAATGATATCACTAACAGAAAAAGCAACCCAAAATTACTTAGTATGGTAACTTTCTTTAAAATAAAATTTGTGAAATAATTGGCAAAACATTGGAAAATTTTGTTACCTTTTGTGTCCATTCCGAGATAACTGAACTTCTCAATAAGCTCAAGTAATCACCAGTCTCCAGAAAAGTAAAATGTACATAAATTGTGATACCAGCCAGCATTCGTGAAGTAATTGGCAAAACATCAGCTAAGTGTGTTACTGTACCTTTTGCATAGATCTGTTCTGAGAAAATCTAACTTCAAGAAATCACTAGTTTGCAAGCAGAGGTCTCCAGACAAGTAAGTAAATTGTGATACAAACCAATTTCATGGCATTTATTTGTAACCTCCATCTGATACAATTATCTTAGTTCTTACCTCTTCTTCTTCTTCTGAAGTACAGTCCACTGACTGGTCCACCTTCGTCTACTTGACTTCTTTTCTAATACTTTGCAAAACGATCATGCCCAAATTAAGGTCAACCTTTTTATGACACTTTCTCAGCCGAGCGAGCATTTGTTTTGAGATCATGATATTATTACCAAAACCCTTGACCTACTTGACAATTCCGTTGCAAAATTTGACTCTAACTTCTTAGGATCTTGCCTTCTGGTGGTATTTCTTAATTTAGTTGATTTTGTAAGAACTGTGACAGTAGAGGCACTGGTCCAAAAATTGGCATTGTCCCAGAAAACAAGGATATGCTCATAAGCCAGAACAAATCCTGTCTTGATAAAATGAGATTTTCCTTGTTTATAGGGAGTTTTTTTTTTTCACTTACCCCTGCGGGATATATACATTGTACATTAATTACGGAGATTGAGAGTGCTAAAAATAGATTCAGTGACCTCAATTTCCCCCAGTTCACTGTCTACTTTTCACGAATTGCCATCTTCCAATAATCTTGTTTTGAAAGTTGAAACCTGACATGTTTAACAGTTTCATTGACTAGCGCACTCAATTGATGTCGGCACTCGACAGGTGAATGAATTTTCATAGATTTCCTGTGTGGAGAAATCTTTGAAAACTGAGACAGCTGCCATCTTGTTTCTTATTGTTCTTCACCAACGTTAGCGTCTGTAACGTTGGCGAAGAACAATAAGAAACAAGATGGCGGCATAAACATCGAGCAAGTTTCCCCCGTCTTTTCATAAAAATTTTCTCGTTTTTTAATGAATTCTTGTTTAAAAATTAACTTGATATCGTAGAAATGTCGGAAATGAAGTTGTATTCCATTTACATGTACATGGTTTAGGGCTAGATCTTTTAGAAGGAAAGTAGAAATCTTGGGGGCGAAAGTTTCAGATTTTTTCGCGGTACACGCACATGAATGGGGCGCAATCCCTGGCTCCGTGGAGAGTAAACATACGTTAGTCAATTACTTTTACTCTCTAGGAGCCTCCTGGCTACCCATCGGTGGTCTAAACCAGGACTTCAAATAATTTCCAAAGGAAAGCAGGATCATTTATTATTTTTCTCTCAGCATGCCACTAATTCAATGAACAAGGTTATGATGTTGTAGACCAAAAGCTTCAGTCTGTTGTATTGGTTGTTCCGCTGAACTCTGTTGGCTCCACTCACCAATTACAGAGCCCAAAGTTCTAACTCTATCTGTACAGGGACTCAATGGCAATATATTTGTGAATTAAGTTTGGATAAACCAGGGAAGTGCCAGTGGTAGTTGCACGACAGTCGAAGTAAGTCACTGTTTTTTTCCTTTAAAGTTTATTTTTTCCCGTTTTGGTGTATTTCAGGTCAAAACGGAATAATAATCTTTATTTTGGTTCAGTTCTTTTTACATATTTTTTATGAAAGGAAAGATTTCCATATGTCCCCTTCAAGCTGGTCCCCTTCACTAATTAAAAGAAATACATCTCCAAAACCCCCTTCTTTCGTTCTCTTTTTTCTTCTTCTTACTTCCGGTTGGAACTAAGATTCGAACCTCTCGCTGCAGAACGAGGCTCTCCAGTCTGTCGCCTTACTCACTGAGCTAGCACTTTTTTTAGGACTTGTTAAGCCATGGGTTTCATAACGGTTATCAACCGATATTACGACTAGTCTTCTAAGAGAATTGGGTAATTATTTTTCTGACTAAATAAACCGAAGCCATTGGGAATTACCGGTACACACACTCGAAATTTTGATGGAATAAAGTCATATTTTGGTAGGGGGCCTATGTATCCAACTTCTCTTGATAAACCTCCACATTTTTTTATTCAATTTTATTACCTTTATTACCTTTATTACCGGATCTTCTGGAAAAATGCAATTACGGTACTTATGCAGTCGTGTTTCCAGGTCTATCACTGTTGCTATATACTTAGTGGAGGGGACAGATGGAAGTCTTGCCCTATTTTAAATAAAGTCAATAATCGATGTCGATGAGCTCTGTCAGGGAGATTTCGCATTTTTAACCCCCTAACGTTAATGGTGGCTGCACGATCGCGAGCCGTCTGTGACTGTGTAAGACTAAGAGGAGAAATTTTTAAAAAAAATTAAGATTTTTATTAAAAAAACCTAAAGCTAAGTAAACTCCTCGAAACAGAGGGCTGCCAGCGGCCAGCTCTAGCCAACATGGCCAAGTTGAAGTTGACAAACAGTTTAACATTCCGATTTACCTATTTTCCTTGTCCAGAACATTCACATCGCCTTTCTTTGTCAGTTGCTTAATTTTGATGGTATCACCGGTCCAGGCCGCTTTGTGCAATTTGGACAGGTCCTTCTCTTTGACAACGTAGCCGGGAGCTTCGGCTGCTTGTTCCGCTCCCGACTGTTTAGCCGAAGCCGCAGGGGCTGTCGTTTTACTCTTGCTGCCTTTCAAAAACTTCTTCATTTTGTCAAAGCAGAGTACCACGAAATTAACATATATCCCTGTACATATATCTGCCTTTCCTGTCTCCAAAAGAACTATGCTACATCATGTTATCTTGCTCAAACGTTAGTCAAATATTCACCGGCAAAATTTTACCAATTCAAAACAATCACAGTCCATTGCTCTCTTTAGATACATAGCGCAAAAAAATATTATCACGCAAAGCGTGATTGGCTGTCCAGTGGGTACAAATGGTACAAATCGACGTAATTCGACGCACATCGAAAGAGGCGCTATATTATCCCTCGTATCTACGAACGCTATTCACGTTTCATCGCATTTGGTCAAAGGTCGCACATTCCTCGATATGCGATGCTGCCCGGGGGTGCATTGAGGAGGCAGGGGATGGGGCATTGTGTGGGGTGGGGGTGAAATCAGGGGCTTTTTGTATCTTTTCTTTAATCTTTCTTTCGGGAAAAGGACCAACAAGTGATTGTTTTCGAGTAGAGTTTAGGGGTGGGGGGGGGGGCGGTGTCTGGTCTTGCTCTTTTTAGTCGATTTTGTTTGCATATCTGCAGCTAATTCTCTTTTCTCTGCATTCTGCCGAGTGAAAAGCTTGCCATTCTCCGAAAAGGGGCACCAAAGGACATTTTCGTGTCTCCAACCTTCTCTAGGCTATAAACCATAATTTAATTCATCAGGAAACCAATTTTTTTACTTTTATTTATACTACAGAATATGTTGAGTAAAATTAAAATCAACTGAGGTCACCCCACCTCATGAACAAATTATGTACGACAGCACAAAATATATATATGCTCATTTTACCCATGTCTCCAGCGACCTGTGTGATTATATTTCATACTCCCGCTCTTTACCGTAATATCCGAACTTCATGTTTTGTCCACTAATTTATAGTGCCTTCGGTGCCTAAATAAAAAAGCATATTGCTTAGCGAAAAAACTTATGTATATTTTTTCCTGCGGTCTTAGCGAAGGTGTCTCCAAACCGGGATAAGATACGTTACTTTTTGTATGATGCCCTAAAAAGAACGAAGACAATAATGCAGTGATCTGTATTTCGGTGTAGTGAATGAAGTCCATTTCAAGACTATATAAATACAAATAGTGTATACTGAATCTCTATAATAATGAATATATTCAGACACAAAGTTTTGAGTTTATCGTTATCTTGAGATATAAACCACAGTAAACGAAATTTTGTGGAAGTATGTCAGATACGTTACCAATTGTCTCTTTTCTTGTAATTCAGAATGTATGAAATCTGTAGTAAAGTGTTCTTACAATGAAATTCTTTAATAATTTCAGTATGTATGTATGATTTTTATTAATGTTTCAAAGCAATTTAAGATCAAATTGTATTAGAGATATGAACTGCAATTTAGGTTATGTATTTTATCTGAAAATATACTATTTTTTCGCGCTGATTTTGACTTACAGACTTCTAACATCTATCATTTTGATACATCTCGACCAATCAAATGTCAAGAATTACTTTTTAATCATGTGTGTATATTAGTTACGTTTACTTTGAAATATTTACTGATACTATTGGTCCACAAATGATACATCCACAGCGATTTTTCTTGTCTAAGGCCTAATGGTAACGTATCTGACGGGTGGTAAAAACTATGTAAAAAGGTGTTCAAGTTCAATGCTATTTCTTGAAAAATATGTTGGGGTAAAAAATCACCCGTTTGTTGTTATGTGTTCTCGAAGTATTAAAGTTTCTGAATTCAAATGAGTTTAATTAATTTTCGTATGTCAAAATTTGAAAGTTTGTCCAATCCTATTGGTGCACTTTTGTGGAGAATGTACCATATATCCCTTCTGATGAATATATTCACGCAAGCCCTCTTGATTGAGAGGTGCCCTTTTCGTTTTGACCCTGATGTAGGCCTACGTAGTTTACCTTTTATCATATGTCGATAAAACTTTTTAAAAACCTTTTAAATTTTAGCAAACTGTGTTCATGTTTTATCCACAATGTGTGCATGATCCCCCTTTTTTTTCATCAATCAATCAATCTGTTGATTTATAGGCCTATACTGATGTTAAATTTTGTTTTGTAGGCCTATTTTTATCATATAATTTTTGCTATTATTATTATTATCATCATCATCATCACCATCATATCATCGCCGGCATCATCATTATTATTATTATCATTATTGGTGTTGTTATTATCATTATTATTATTATCATCATCATCATAATAACAATTATTATTATTATAATTACATTATTATTTTATTTGGCATTTCGAATACATAGAGAATACAGAGTTACAAAATGAGTCAATCAGAAGAACAAGAATTACAATGCACGATATAGAAAATTAGACCTTGATGTGACTCAGAGTTGAAGAGGCTGCTTGGGCCTGGAAAAAGTTAACTCAATAACCATAACCCGCAGGTCTCCCTCCCCAACTCCATCCAGGTCAGAATAAGAAAGTTAAAATGAAGATATTTATGTATAATATAAGTGATACTTCAAGCCAGCAAAACAATGGCCAAACATGTAACTTTGGCCATGCCAAACTTATGTATTTTTTTCATAATTATGTTGCCTTGTCTTTAAGACTTTCTACTGTCCGTATTTGTTCGTTTTAGCTTTTAATTAATATATGTATCTATTTTTGTTTTATAATTCCTATTTATTGTGATGTGTGCTTTATGTTTTAATGTTTGTCATTTTTATGCATGGGCCAAAATCAGGGGCGGAAATCTCTCCCAAAACCGGGTAGGGGCTGGAAAATTTGACAAGCAAAAAAAAAAAAAAGGTTATCACCCCAAATTTAAGGTCATTTCGACGAAAATAAATTTGACAAGCAAAAAAAAATTTGAAAAAAGGTTATCATCCCAAAAGTAAGGTCATCTCGTCCTAAAATACATGTTTTATTTCGATTTTGAATGATGTATTTCTTACCATCATAAAAGACCACAAATAGTAGGGGGGACATTTGATATTGTGTCCCCCCTACTATTTTGAGTAGGGGGACACGTCGATCCCCCCTGGGATTTCCACCCATGGCCAAAATAATAAAAGCATCTTTGCTGCAGAATACTTATAGGTCTTGATGTGTTGAGATAGTTTATGAAATGAAATGGAACAAAAAAGAATTTAGAAAATGGGTTTTATCTTCAAGTGAAAAAAAACAGAATTGCGATATTTACCTCATTTGTCACAAATTATCAAATTGAGAATTTTTTTTTTTTTTTGTATGAATTTTAATCAATAAACTTTGATTTTGAATCTGGAATCAATTTCGACTCGTACTCTTACAAGTATGTACTCTGGGCGACAGGGAGGGGGTTATGTTTGTACTAGCCCTCTACAATTATAACATTGACAATTTCAATCAGAATAAAAGCCAAGATGTATTTTGTTAATTTTTAAGATTTAATTGACACACTTGATTTGCATAATTATTTCGAGCATTCATGTTTAGATTTCTGTTTTCCCTGCAAACTCCAGGGGGGGGGGGGGGCTTAGCTGCTCTACCATGGTTTCCTTGCAACTTCACATGTTTTATGATCAATATCATATTCACCAATGTCTTTAAAATTGAACTTACTCCGAGTGTTAGAGCTCCCCCTCCCCCTCTCTCTCTCCCTCTCTCTCTCTCTCATAATTCTCTTCTTTTTATCACCTCAATATGGTCTACTAAATTCTCTCTCATATAGATATCTGTTGGACAAACTCACACTTGTTCATGAAATACAGAGAAAATTATAATCAAACTCTGTTTTTAATAAGTTTAGAAGAATTATCTGTTTTATTCAATTATTAACTTGTACACAGCTTCCATTATACTGCCAACAGATACGTTCAGACATCACAAATATGACACGAACGTAGATAAAATATTTCCATGAAAAACTAGATAGCAGTAATCAAAATGGACCATCCACCAACAGTTTCTCTGAAATTAATCCTAACGATACATAAATTTAGACACTATCTTTAGACAGGAAAGATGCATGGAATGGTTTGGAATTAACATAAAACACTTTGTAATAATAAAAGGCATAATAATAATAATAATAATAATAAATTACCAATCGTATACATTTTATGAAAATATCACAGAATATGAGCCAACATGACAGAAAAGGGTGATATTTCACCTCAGACAAATTTAAACAAACTATGCTTACAAACATATATATTTTGCCTCACCACAATTCAAAGTGGCCTCTATTCTGAACTCTGGTTTAAGTTAAACCATTATGTGGTTTAACTATGGGTGCACTGTAAAAACTGTGGTGTTAAAACTGACACCAGTTGGTGTTAATAGAGGACCTCACCCTGAGTTGTTAAAATTACACCCTAGAGATTGAACACCAAAGAGTGTAAATGTAACAACCAAAGGTGTTGTAATAACACCTGTAGGTGTTAAACTAACACTGTCAATTTAACACCGGTGTAAAATAACTGGTGTGGTCCTCTATGTACAGGTGAACACCACAGTTTTTGCTGTGCAGAAACAAGTGGTGCACATCTTGTTACAGCAGTTGTACAAATTTGGCATTCAAAAGTCAAAATAATTATAATTATTTTCATTTTTAATGAAAATGAATATGTTTCCCATATCATTATAAAAGTAGCCAACTAAACATACAAAACATACAGTCAGTGTCACAAATTGTTGACACTTTTTGGAGACCCATGAACTTATCACAGATGAAGAACAGGGATTAACTCAAAACAGAGTTCATAATATGAGCCAGTAGGCCTAAAAACTGATTCTCATTTGAATAATTTTACAAACATTTAACCATCCAGTGTTAAAATATGTGAACTGTTGTGAAAAATACATATGTATACATCAAATAAGGGAGTTTTCTGTATCAGTTGTTTAGTAAAACAAAAAGATATGGTAACAAAGACTACAATTTTTCCATGTTTTCTGTGTGGACAACTTGATCTCCAAGGCTTTTCTTATCATCATATATATTTTGTTATATACAGTATATACATGTATAGAAAAAAAATAAAAATTTTCTGAAAAAGAAAACTTGAACGGTGTAGGTCAAATCTTATCTACACTCATTGCCCCTCATTGATATTTGACATTTTTGTGACCTGAATTGTGTCACATATCATTTTATATTCAGATACGAACTTCATGGAATGTGAAAAAAAACAAAGATTTTGAATTCATAGTAATAAGAAGCAGTGCATATATCTCACTTTTGCTATGTAGATAAAACAATATGAATTGCAATAAATTGAAATACTAAAAATTTTATCAAGGTACCTGAAATTTTTTTTTTCTATTTTTTTTTCTTCTAAAAATTGATTATGAAAATTAAACTATTTACCTTAGGAAAAAAATATTTTTGATATAAGACTGGTAGTGTATATTATTTACAATTAATATATAAGCATTAACATCCTAACATGACTTTGTATTACAATGAAAGACAACCATGCTTCCTGAGCTGAAAAATGAATGAAAACACAGTACATACCGGTATCATGACTATTACAACAGTGTAAATATGATGATGAAGGTGATTATCATGAGGATGATGAGAGAAGGGTCACACAAAATTTGCTCCCGCGACAATCGCTCCGGGCTTTATGTTGTATAAGATGTAGGGTTAGGGCTATGGTTGCATTAGGGTTTTATAGTGTTTAATCCAGGGTTGAAATTTATAGTGGATCAACCGTTGCTGGAGCAAACGTCATGGGACCGATTACAGAGATAACTTTGTACAGTCTAAATGTATGCCTCCAGCTGCCATTAATTGTGAAATCTGAAATATTTTGGACACCTAAATTCTAAAATTACAGAAACTTTTATTACCTCATCAGTTTGTCAATTTCATTTCTGATTTTATCTGCTGGATATATAATTGTCATGTAATGTGATTGTGACAGTGATAAATGAACTCCTCGACTGTTTTTACCTGGCGACATCCAATTCACATTAAATCACTGCCCGGCACTCCAAAAATACATACATGCACCAAACTGATCCGTCAAACAGTTATTACTTTATCACATTTTCCCCCGTATAAGCAATAACCTTTGTGCCCTTAGACCCTAAGACCCGGAATTCTAAGGAGATGACTGTCCCTCCAATATGCAAATATGAGCCAAATTTGAAGTTGATCCTTCTCAGATAAAAAAAATAACAAAGCAATGATGATGATGATGATGATGATAGTGGTGGTGATGATGATGATGATGATGATGATAGTGGTGGTGGTGGTGATGATGATAATGATGATAGTGGTGGTGATGGTGATGATGATAGTGGTGGTGGTGATGATGATGATGATGATAGTGGTGGTGATGATGGTGATGATGATGATAGTGGTGGTGATGATGGTGATGATGATGATAGTGGTGGTGGTGGTGGTGCATGATGATGATAGTGGTGGTGGTGATGATGATAGTGGTGGTGGTGATGATGATGATGATGATAGTGGTGGTGGTGATGATGATGATGATGGTGATGATGATAGTGGTGGTGGTGATGATGATGATGATGGTGGTGATGATGATGATGATGATGATAGTGGTGGTGGTGGTGGTGATGATGATGATGATGATGATAGTGGTGGTGGTGGTGATGATGATGATGATGATAGTGGTGGTGATGATGATGATAGTGGTGGTGGTGGTGATGATGATGATGACAGCAACTTCACCAGCAACAATGATAATTATAACAGTAATATCATGTAGAAGAAGAATGATATTTTCACAAAAATATAACAATAGATGATATAACAGAGTGAAAACATAATCCATGTAACCATTTTTTCTCATCCTTTCAAAATCAAATTTTCATTCATATGATATATTATGAAGTACATATGGAATTATTATTACTTTTTGTTTGCTTCTATGAAACATTCAAAACCTTCAAATGAAAAAGATCATGATTCTGTCAACATGTTGTGAGTATTTTCATTATGCATGATCATTTATATAGAAAATATAACACATTTCCAAAATTCCAAATACATATGAACAAGATGACATTCAGTAAAAAATATAGTACTACATTCAAATTTTCCCAGTCAAAAGCTTTGGTCCTTAAAAGGGTATATTTCAAATACTAATACTCATAAGAAAAATACGAATCAAATATTAACAATGGTAATATATAAAAGCAGCATCTAACATACTTCAGATGATCAGTCATTTTGTGATTATTTTAGCTACTACTACCATCAGTACTCACTCCATTCACAAAATGGAGTTTTACAATGTCTGATAAAGGATCAAAATAGAAAAAATAATGGTGATACCAAACATGAGAGTTTTGGAGAAGTAAATTTTCCTGTGAATCTCATCAAAGACAGTGTGATCAAAATGTGATTAATTGTTCGATTGATTGATTGGCCTATCTAGTCTTTATTTTGCATCCACAATACAAAATCAAAATAATTATTGCATAAGTCATGGTAACAGACTAAAATGTATTTTTTAGCATTTCAGTGATTTACCAATATAAGTGACTGGCGCATAGTTCCATGGCTTGCCATTCTCTTCTGATCGTCAGAATTATTTTAACGCCACTTCCGCATTTTGAGCTTCCAGATTACTTTGGTTGTTTATTTTTCTGTGGTATCAAACACTATTTCCGTTTTGTTTTTTTACAAAAATAAGTATTAATTGTCTCTATCTTATAATATTCACATCGCTAGCGCCATTTCATCTAAATCTAATGCAAATTCAATTCAATAGTAAAGGTACATTCAATATAATCATAATTACAATCTTCCATATGTATATTGCTCAATTAGAAAACATATAATTCAATAAAACAGATCATGGCTTCCGTTTGCAACGTTGTACTGATAAAAATAATCATGGAAAGAGAACAAGATGACGAAGAAAGTACTGATAATCATTTGCAACAATCATGAAAGACCTAGTAGAATATCACTATAAATATCGATCATAGAGGTATGTACTGAAATCATTCTGAAAAATCTGATGATGCATTTCATTTGATGATTATTTGCTAATTCGTTTGCTAAATACATACAATCATTTTATATACCGTAGGTACTAATATATTCTTGGAGTCATGGCAAGACAGTCTAATAATTGGAAGAATACAACTTAATCTTGATTTTTCTCTAAAAGAATTAACAATTTTGTGGATAGGTTATGCATCCTATCTAAATCATCTATTTATAATAATCTGACACATTCATCATTTTACTTATGCTTCATACAACATGGGCCTTTCTTTATAACAAAAATAAATACATGTTTACATATATAACAACCATTATATATCATACACCAGTCATGCTTTGACGCATTAAGAAAAGCAGAGGTATACACTCTACAGTTCTTTGTCATAAAATGGCAAGTCTTAAAAGGCCTGTTTAATCAATTTCCGTAGGGAAGTATGACAGCATGAATCGGTCACACAACTGGTAACGTATCATTCAGCTGCTGCATCACCATGGAAACAAAGTAAAGAGAAAAATCTATGATTAAATGAATCTGAATAAGGAAAAACATCACAGATTCCTGTAGGCCTACTGGAAGAAACAGTTTAGCTCAAAGCATAACGGCACGGATGAAGGGTTTTACTTCACAAAAAACAAAAACAATCGTTTCTTAAAAACTTTCTACAAATAGTGTCAAATGTCATGGGGAGCTGGTAACAGGTTATGTCTATCATCCAAAGTGGAATCCATTTTGCTGCCCAGTAACAGTTATGTAATGCTGTTACCTCACTTGCCTTGGTCTGACAGTGCCTGAGGGCCGTTTTAAAGGGATGGTCCTGGCTGAAAATATTTACATCTAAATAAATAGTGTACAATTCACAGAGCAAAATGCTGAAAAATTCATCAAAATCAGATAACAAATAACAAAGTTATTGAATTTTAAAATTTATCAATATTTTGTGAAAACAATTATATGCACATCGTCATGAATATTCATTATGTGGGCTGATGATGTCACATCCCCACTTTCCTTTTGCTTATGTTATTACATGAAATCATAAATGTTTAATTTTTTCATACATTTGTAAATGATGTGTCTCCATTATGATGAAATAAGTTGCAGTAAATAACTAATGCACTTAATAATTAAGTTGTCAATGCAATTGCTTACGGTCTTGGTAGAAAAATTTTGAATACTCCTAATTTCATATAATAAAATACAAAAGAACAAGTGAGGATATGACATCATCAGCCAACCTAATGAATATTCATAAAGACATGCCTAGAACTGTTTCACCGGAATAATGCAAATCTCTAAAATTTAATCACTTTGTTATTTGTTATTGGATTTTGATCAAATTTTCTGCATTTTGCTTTGTGAATTTTACTCTATTTATTGAGATATAAATATCTCCAGCCTGGACCATCCCTTTAACTTTACCATTATGGCAACTACCAAGGAAACCTTGATGGCGATTGGCTGTTGTGCCCTGTTACCATGGTAACTGCCATAATGGTAAAGTAAGAGTTGTAAGTCCTTTATGAAACAGGCCCCTGATGCAGACTCGCAAATGACTAGAGGAACAACATGAATCAGGCTGTGCCCTTATGATAAAACTACAAAAGTAACCCCCCAGTGCTTTATTCCTGGCCCCCATTACACAAAGGTTTACATTCACTTGAAATATGACTAGACCAATCAAGATAATTATTGCATGAGTAAATGACCAGCAAACCCGATATCTAACAATCAATTTCTCTGTTCAAAATTTACGATTGAATGCAAGTCTTTGTGTTAAATGGTAATTGTGTCAGCAACTACTCCGACTGAAAGCTAACAGCAGAAGAATAAATGCAGAACAAGAATTTTCATTCTCATGATACCATGTACAATAAACAACTTAATTATAAAAAAAAAAACCTTTCACCCAACACTGCCATCCTGCTTAGAAACAGCTGGTTATTTCACGGAATCAGCTGTTCCCCTATATTGTCTATAAATAGCGATAGAAAAAAGTTTAATCTCCTATGCAGATACCCTGTTCAGAAACATGTGGACCCAATATTCCACATACAGTTCTCTCTGGACTCTGACAATCTTGCAAATTATTCTCCAAAGGTGACATCCTGTTCAGAAACAAGAAGACTTCACTTCTTCTTGAATCGGTCATTCTTTCTCCAATGTGACAAGATGATGATGAACTCACCACAGGCTCTTGAATACTGTGATCTCTTGGTCCCAATATTGTAACGTCCATTCACATGGAGAATCTCATCTCTCAACTTTGTTCTACCATGTTGGAGTCCTGCTCAGAAACATGGAGACCCGGTTGATTTTTTTTTTCACATTGTAATTCTATTGCATGTGCTCATTCGGGACATTAGATAATCAAGCTTTGGTGAAAGGAGATTCCGTTGTTTGTTTTTTAAAATCCTATCAGAGACCAAGACTGAGCCTGTGTATATCCAACGAGTTGACTGAAAATATCATGGAGTCTTTACATGGCATTGTACAGTACATACACCGGACCTGTCCATGTGAATCATCTGAAAGAAGAGTACCCTGACAGGATTGTGAAACTATCATTTCTGCTTGAATACTATGAGATGTCTGTGATGTGTCAATACTATCCTTTGTTCACACCATACTGCTTCCTCCGCAACAGGACTTGTATACACTCAATGCTGTTAATAGCAGAATCAACAAGTGGATTCCAGTGAGACCGGTGAATCATCGGAGCAGGAGCTTGAATACTTTGATCCGTTGGAGGATCGATCCTCTTCGTTGGGTCTATACACTAGATGTTCCCTCTCTAATTCCTCTGTCACACTCTCAAGATGAGGGTGTCCAAAGCTGGGAATAAATTCATCTTCACAAAATCCAGAGGATACATGTAGTTCGGGGACAGATCTACGGCGTTCAGGGGGTCCCTGGGAGGGGTAGATGTTTTTGCGACTCCTGTCTATTGACAGCTGACTCCCAGAACAATTGATGAGACTCTCCAAATCAATACCATAGGGTTTGAGAGGGTCTACAGGCTTGAATGTGACTTCACTTGGCTCAAGCTTCTCTTTGGATCCTATAAGAGAGAATGAATAATGAATTAAAAAGAATTCTCTGTTCTCACCATTCACTTATACTAGAAACTTGATCTCTTATGCATTGATCATGCAGTAACACAAATCAAGCACCTTTAATAGCGTAAGTCAGAGCCACATCAGCAGGATGCATAAGTAGTCTTTTCATCCCTAAATCCTAACATTTCTTCAAAAGGATCCAGGGCCCCGTTGCATAAAGTTTTTATATTCCGCATACTAAGAATCTTGCTATAGGATTGGCCAGAAGTAGGTCACATGATAAAGAATAGTTTCCCCCTCAATCGATCACTTGCAGGGATGGACCTTTTTTGTTTCGCTGATCTTTTTCAACCAATGGGGTCATAATGCGTTATGAATTAGTTTAAGTACGGTACTCGTGAAATAAAGAGATCATTGCCAGTCGATTTTTTTGTCCATTTTTCTCTATCACCTGCAGTGACGATCGCGCAAGATCTAGATGGGGGCGCGCAGTGCACATACGTGCTAGCAGTAAACTTTGCGCAAAATACAAGCGTTTTGTCGTGATGTTAAAATTCCTTTGAGGCCACAATATATCTTGCTGATGCAAGATCTCGCATTCTTGTGCGCAGTTTACATGCGTTTAATCGTCTTAATGGATTTTTAAAAAACCTTTATATAAAAAAAACCCAAAATTCTTCTTACAGAAATGTATCGATATCGGTTTCTTCATTTATATTGGTTCCTGATGCGAAATATAACGCATATAATCACCACCTGATTTCAGGTGTCGAGGCAAACTATCACTTCCTCGGCAAGCTGAATGCACATGCTGTCTTTCCTCAGCTTCAATTTGGAAAGATAGCTACGTCCAGCTTGCCTCGTAAGTGAAATATTGCCTTAACCAACGGTGATTATTTGCTTACTATCGGAATTATAGTAACTTCGCCATCCAACGAAAACTACCATGTCAACAAGCTGCTGTGAAAGATTTTTGGCGCCGTAAGAGTGGATTCTTGCTACGTAAGGTGCCAAATGTTTTAACTTGAATATATATATTTCTATTTAAGATACATGTACATTGTTAAATTGTTAAAATTCTGACCTACTAATTGATGTACAAGTGATCAACCTAAACCCCATGTCAAATAGATGCTTCGTCAAAACATAATTTCCAAATTAATGAATCAATCCTGATCATCAAATTGTACAGTTTGCAAAACGTGATATAGAAAAGTAATGGCTTATTTAATTGCAGAGGTGGAAAATCAGTATGTAACGGTCCTTACCCTTATCACAATTGTTCTTTTAATGCAAGAGTAGTATTAATTGTGGCCTTTTTAAAGAGTAAAGCTATAGAACCACGATTAATAACAGAAACATTGTTGCATTGGATTGTCTTCAGGAAGTTTTTATTTCATGTTTGTAAGATACCCAAAATAAGACCTCATATCACATATTTTGGGGGAAATGTAGTATTTTGTCCCAAAAGAAAGTAAGTCAGGTCATACCCAGTCTTAATCTCACCTCTCTATCAAAAAAAAAAGAGTCAAGCCACATGTAAAAGGCAAGATTACTTGATCATCCCGCTTCAGAGGCATACATCGTTATGACAATATCTACTACATGGATACGTGTTTTAGGGTCACAAATTTCCCTATATTTTTTTTAAGGCATGGGGTTTTTGTTATCTAACATGCCTGTTACATAAAGAGATACAATTGATATTTACAATGGTTGTATATTTTGTATATGAAATACTACAGATGTGGGTCGTGTGGTCCAGTGGTTAGAGCATTGGACTCATAATCACAAGGTTGTGAGTTCGAATCCTCACTCTGCCATTGTCTCCACTTTGATAAAAAGGCCCGAGAGTAATATATGTCGTCTATAAGGTCAGCCACTATGACTGATTAACCTAGACGTAAAAATGTTTCCTAGGTAATTGGTTATATACCAGCTTGGTATTTACCAGCACAAAAATGCCGTCCTGCCGAGTTCCTATGGGAGTTACCATTAAACAGAAACAGAAACAGATTTATGCTCAATTATGCACTTGATTATATATTTTTGTGTTAAAGGGCCAAGCAACGATACGATACCGCCCTTCCAATTCTAAACTGACTATGCTTCATCTATATATTCACCTGTTTCATTTGGTTTCATGCCTTTATATCTTTTCGCGCAGACAAGGGCCAGCACAACCACAATGAGAAGAACTCCCGCTAGACAAGATAACGTAATCACCAGTGGGGAGGCAGCTGGGGTCTCTGGAATAAAAGGAATAACGGACAGAGAACATATATGAAATACCTGAATCATATGAAACATAAGAATTATACAAAGCAAATGAATCGTATCAAAGCTAAGAATCATGAGAAACATATGAATCACTTGAAACATAAGAATTATAGGCAACAAATAAATCATTAAAACCTAAGAATCATATGCAACATATGAATCATATGAACATAAGAGTTGTAGGAGACATGATTCCTAAAAAAACTTAAAATTTATATGAACACATGGATTATATGAAACACACAGCTCATATGAAACAGGAATTATATGAAACAAGGGGATTTCATGAAATACATGAATTCTTCGCAAGATAAAAACGGAAAGACAGGAAATATAAGAATTATAGGAAACATATTGAACACAAGAATTATGTGAAACACATGAATGATATACAAAAAAAAGAAAGAATAATATCAAACACCTGGATCATATACAATAAGAGAACAACATGAACAAGTGTATCATAAAACACCCAGGGATTACATGAATTAAATCTAAACCACATTATGAAACATGTCCCCAGGGCAATTGTGGGTGGCAGATAAAAGGTAATAATACATCTGTAAAGCACTTATAGACACGTTGTTCCGATGTATTAAGCGCTCTATACAAGCGGATTATCATTATTATTATAAACTGTGATAGCTAGAGCTATCACGTTGTGGCGTGCGCCTGTAATCCAAGCTATGCGGGGAAGTTACAAATTGATGCAGAGGTTCGAGCCCTGCATAGTCACGTCTTTCGGATGGTGACGTTAAAGGTCGGTCCCAGACGTAAATAATCATATCTGATTGATACACGTCTGACAAAACTCAAATACACACACACACAAGGTTTTTGTGGGTAAAGTTTAGGGAATGTGGAGAACTAGTTCGAAAGAAGATTTCCTATGAAGACGAAAGGAACATGGAGTAGTTGTGTAAAATTTTGGACTACCCGCTGAATATGATACACATTAACCATGCGAAACACATGCGATACACATTAGAAAATCATTTGAAAGTAATGAGCCATGCGAACAAATACCATTATCGAAAACACAAGAACCTTATTGCCAATAAGGAACATAAAACTCATAATTATGTTATACACGAATCATGAAAAAGAGGTGTAAATGAATCAGTCCATCATTTTATACTAAATATAGAACCAGAAAAAAAAAGTAAAGGAACTTTAAATATATATACATTGATATGGTTTTTTTTTCAAAAAAATATAAATTGCATTATGGTCAAATGAGTGAATAAAATAAATGAGAATATGTTATCATTACTACAAATGTCAGCAATAATGTCCATTGGCCAATTATTTTTATACTAAATTTATTATCTGTACTACCATGTCTGAATACAAAAATGAAAGAAATGTTTCACAATGACAATAAAAATAAATGTAACTGACCTTTGATATAAACAGAGAAGTTACAATGTGCTGTGTTATTGTAGGCATCTGTTATCTTGTACTTGACGGTGGTGTTCACACCCACAGGAAACGTAAAGAAGGTCTCATCGTTAGGAATATTGGGAGTGACAATGGTCATGACTGTGTCCGATGTGTCATCAAACTGAGGTCTGTCCCAGTGGATTTCTGCACTTTTCATCTTGGGTTGTCCGTTCACCTTAATGTTTCGTGGGCAATACAGTATATGTGGAGGATCCGTATCGCCTGATTAAAGACAACAATGTAAAAAACATTCAAATGAAAATTTTCATTTCTTCACTTACAGTCTGATTGAAGTTACAATAAAAGATATTACAATTAAAGAAACACAACTCATTCAACAATATACTTCCTTTTGATTTTCTGGAAAAATATGAAACAAATTGAAATCATCTGCAAAATGAATGTAATTTATTGAAGATTTTTTTTTAAATCAAGGAGTGACTGATTGATACAAATTAGAAAGAACATTGGTCCTATCACTGCCCCCTCTGGAACACCACATGTTATTTATTTTTTGCTGGATAATTGTTAATCAACATTATATATCTTCTAATCTGTGAATGGCAGACCCTTTATGCCATTACGAGGTTTTGTTATGATTAATAATGTCAATAGCTGTTAATTTTTTAAAACGAAATGTAACTTTGCATTTATTCATTATTTTATGGAGTGGATATGAGTGCTTTACAATTTGCATTCTTCGGAAAATTCATCAATGACGAAATAGATTTTATGACCACAAATCTTGGGAGGAGATGCATAAGAGAAGGAAAGAATATGACCTTGGTCCCCTATCACGGAGCTTAGCTGGTCATACAATTGATTTTTACAATCAATTTTGCATTATGGTCTATGTAATTATCAATCGTAATGAGTCGTTCTATGATCATTGCTATTAAAGTTTTGTGTTACAAACCTTTCACATACACGAAGAACCTGCAGGACGCCACATTATTGTAAGCATCTGTTATCTGGTACTTCACGGTAGTATTCACAAACACAGGAAAGTTATACGAAGTTTGGTTAGAAGGTATATCTGGAGTAACAACGGTCAGAACTGTGTCCGAAGCATCGTAAAATGATGGTTTACGCCAACTGACTTTAAATGTTTTATTCTTGGGGTCACCGTACGTGCTGATGTTATCAGGACAGATGATTTTGGGTGGAGTAGTATCAACTAAAAATGAAGGAAAAGAAAGAAGGAAAGAAAAGAAATTGAAGAAGTCTGGATTGCATCTTATTTTATACAACTGTAAAGGAACTTAACATGCCATTCTGACCATCACTTCCATTCTTAAAAACTTCTCGCTATTTCTCTCTCTTGTTCTTTCTCTCTATCCATCTTTTACTTCCTCTTTCACTCTATCTCTATCTCTGTCACTCTCTTCTTTTCTTACATACCTGCCCTGACTTCGACATTGAAGGTGCATTCAGACACTGATGAATACTGCCATGCCACGTTCCTGATGGAAGTAGTCGTCCCAACTCGGAAGGCAGTGTTATCTGGATCACGAGAACTGTTGTAGCCAGTCCCGCAACTTCCCTGGAAGACTGGTGTTGGCGGCGACCAGTTGACGGGAGTCACCTCAATCATCGGTTTCCTCATTTCAACCTCTCTGATGATGTCATGTTCTGGGCAATTAGTGAATGTCGGTGCTATGCCTGAAAAAAAAAACCTCTAAATATTTACTATAATCCTGAATAATGATCATCTAAAGAGAAGAGACAAATAAACCCTCTATGAAATACAATAACAGGTCCCTGTTGCATAAAAGTTATTAAAATGGTAGCTGCCATGGTAACAATACTCAACAGCTTATCAAAATCATGTATTCCATGGGAGTTATTATATGACACCTAGATTGATCCTTGTCATTTGATTGGTTGTTCAATATCGATCATTCAGCCCATTTTTCAATGACGTCATCAACCGTGCAATTTCGGATCCATACGATTTTGTCCATTGCACGCAGGCACCGAGGCAGTGAAACCCTGGTAAAACCACTCGTGTTTGCGGCGCCCATGTTGTATGTACGCGATAATCAACAGACTGAGCTTGCATTGCATTAGCATATTTTGCATTGAAATTCATAACTTTCATATGAAAAAGAATCTATTT
This sequence comes from Lytechinus pictus, assembly GCF_037042905.1. Classification (NCBI taxonomy): domain Eukaryota; kingdom Metazoa; phylum Echinodermata; class Echinoidea; order Temnopleuroida; family Toxopneustidae; genus Lytechinus; species Lytechinus pictus. The sequence goes on from NC_087247.1 coordinate 7,503,254, forward strand.
TAGGTGTCATATAAACCAAATAATGAATGTTCTTTTCATTCGTGCAATGGACAGAATACTTGGAAAACCAAGAGAAGCACGCTGAATTTTCAAGAAAACTATGAATGTATGAATATACATCCTATCTAGAAAATATTTTTAACAAACATGTATTTAGACGCTGACGTTGCTGGCTTCCCATAGTTGTAGTTGATTGGATCAATTGTAACTCTTTGTGAGACAGGCCCCTGATGATTAGAAAATTTGAGATGCCCCTCTAAAGATGTGTAGAAAAAACACAGATAAATCTGATTCAAAGACTACCAAAGTTAAAAAAAAACAGTTGCTTGTTTCATCTACCGGGTAATTCATAAAGTCTAGAAAAAGTAGCCTCTTTATAATAATTACTTACCTAGATAAGACTGATCTACATTCATCAAAATAGCAAAAGAATTCCTAAAAAAGACCATTTAGATTATAAAAAACTCTGGCCTCTTTATAAAAATAAGTTTGTCTACATAACAAACCTAAATATACAGACATATCCTTTAAAGAAATTGAAAGATCAAACGGTTTATAAAAACAAGCGGAGCGCCTCTGGCACTCTCGCCTGCATTACGCGATTCAATATAACAGCAGTGCTGACTTTGAAAACGACTATAGAATAATTATTCACAAAAACACCATTCATATGGCCCAAAATTACATTTGACCTTGATCATGTGACCAAAGACTTGTGCAAGATGATAAGTAATACTTGATTACCACTATGACCATAAACTTTCAAATTATGATGGCCAAAATTAATTGATCTTTCACCAGTCATGTGACCTGAAACTCATGCAGGATTAACTGATACTTGATTACTCTTATGTCCAAGTTTCATGAATTAGATCCATAAACGTATGATGGTAATTCAACAAATAACCCAAACATGGCCAAATTTCATTGACCCTAAATGACCTTTGAACTTGGTCATGTGACCTGAAACTCACACGGGATGTTCAGTGATACTTGATTACTATAAGGTCCAATTTTCATGAACTAGATTCATAAAATTTTTAAGTAACGATGGTAATTCTACAAATACCCACAACATGGCCAAAGTTCATTGACTCCAAATGGCCTTGGCCATGTGACCTGAAACTCACATAGGATGTTCATGAACACTTGATTACCCTTACATGTATATCATGTTTCATGAACTAGGTCCATATACTTTCTATTAAGTTATGATGGCATTTCAAAAACTGAACATTAGGTTAAGATTTTGATGTTGATTCCCCAACAGGGTCTAAGTTCATTGACCCTAAATGACATTTGACATTGGTCATGTGACATGAAACCCAGGCAGGATGTTCAGTAATACTTGATTATTACCCTTGTGTCCAGGCTTCATGAACTACATGTAGGTTGAAATACTTTCTAAGTTATTATGACATTTTAAATCTTAAACTTAGGTTAAGATTTCAATATAAGCGGCACCTTTATTCTCGCTCCGCTATGCATGCAAGACAAAAACGTATTGTAAGAAACAACTATTTCATAATACTTGGGCATCTCAATTTTACCTTGAACTTGAATTTTATTCTTGTTCCACTGACAAAACCGGCACTCCTCAGATGCAACCTAAAGTTATATACAAGATATAAACATAACAAATTTTAAAGTGGACAAAATAGTACTCCACAGTTTAAACCAAGGGTTCTCAATAAGCGCCGTGTACACCACTTGTGGCGTACATGTACTTGCTTTGCAAGCAGTGCATGTAAACTGCTATGAAAAAGTGTGATCTGTGATTACAGAATCATTCTTATATTGTTTAGATTAAAATATATAAAAATAACAGGTTTAGGACTAATTATTAAGGAGACCTCATATCTAAAAGTTTCAGGAGGCTATGCCCCCCCCCCCCCACTAACCCCGCCATGGGCCCTCAAGCGGTTCTTCTGGACCCAATGCCTTGATGACAGAACTACATGACTTGTTTGTGTTAAAACAAACCCCAAAATAAACTAAATTCCTTAAGAAATATATATTTTGTCATATGACAGACCCTATACACACAAAGACAGCATATCACTGCAAACACAGCGATATTACTATGGAAGCTAAGTTAACAAAACAAGAAAAACACATGAAAAGTTGAAATAAATTCGTTTGTATTTACATATAATTTCAATTTAGCTGTTGTTGGCTCTATGCACTCAAAAAGGATGTTTGTGCCGTTTTTCCCATCCATCTCGCAAATATCTGCAGTCTGGAGAGAAAATTACAAAGAAATAATATATCATTTTAAAGTTTTTATCAAGTGCTGCCAATATTAGTGTTATATTCGTAGTATTATCATGACTTAAATAGCATGTTTCCCTGAGCACCTCAGAGGGCTTATAACAAAAGTACCCAATCAATATATAAAATTTAGGTTATTATCAGAGAATCCTATTCTTACACATAACAATAATATCATTAATATTATCATATTCTGTAAAATAAATGAAACACGACTTCCTTTTATTTAAAAAAAAAGAAGTAGGTATCAGAAGAAGCAGATTGAGACAAAGTTAATCTCCATCGATTTTGATTAAGCATATCATCAACAGGATAAATGCATGGGGAACTCAATTTGCAAGAGGAATAATATTTCATTTATTCCTCTTCCTAATGCTCCACAATTTCTGAACAACAGATTGAACCTTGTTTGATTTACCGCCACTATTGATTACGTGATACCTAATGCAAACAACAAATACCTCTACAATGACAACATCAACAAAAGGTGAAAAGAATTATCTCACAAATAACAAAACTATCAAATAATTTTCAATTAAAAAATGAAATACTAGTAGTAGTAAAGTGTAGCATTATTAAGAAGTAAAACTAGCAGAAAACCTTCAATTTGCCACTATTAAGACTTCTAATTGGATCTTATATGTACGGTAACATTTAAATGACATCTCACTAAAACTTTCATAGAAGAGAACTATCAAGACGGATGACTGGGCGAACATTGAAGATAAAATGCATTATGTGAAACAGATAGATTACTGGTACATACACTGAAATCCACGCTTAAAGAGCGTGCCCTGTCTGTATGATCGTAAAGATGGACATCAAAACGTTGGAACCCGTAGCTCAGATCTTGGAAGAGGGTGACATTGACAGCAAACGGTGTTTCATGGATTTTCAGGTCTGGCACCCAACCTAGATACACATTTGAAATAAACGAACAAAAGATTTAGTTCTCGATTAGCTGATATTACTCTACCGGGGGGGGGGGGGGCACAGCAGTATACCTGCACAACCTGAGGTTTTACAAGCCCACCCTTAACAAGTTTTACCCATTGTTCAAATCTATAACTACTTCCCCATGCCTTTTCGACGATTTTGCCCCGCAAACAAGTAAAAACTCCAATTAAAATATTATGTGTTTCGATTTGTCGAATACTGTATCATATGGTCACTTTCATTTCTAATGAATTATGTTTTATGAGGATCGATTCATTGAGAAAAATATAGGCCTGCAATACTTACATGACTCCCAAGGGATTCTTATTTCTTTGGAAACATAATTATCCCACTGACTCCTGGTCGGTAGAGTTAATGCGCTGACTGTATAACGTTCTCCAGGTTTCAGACCAATGAAGCCATCATAGAAAAACACATGCTATAAAACCAAAAAATATATATATATTACAATTAATATATAAATCTCACAATTTTTGATAATTTTTATGTATTTTTTTTTTCATTTTTATATGATTACCGTGATTTCATGTTTTTGATTATAAATAAATGCAGAAAACACCTGCAAAAAATCTAGAATATTCATGTAGCAGAACTCCCACCTTGTGTTTCATGGGCAATTATTTCAATGATTATGAGGTGTTCAAACTGCTTCAGTATTTAAAGGGACAAATTAATCTCTAAAAGGATAATTTTTGCACTAGTATCTTGCACATTTTATAGAATACCGTAGTTGCTGTATATGAAACTTGATTTGATGTACAAATCTAATACAAAAACTATTTTTAGCAAAACTTCATAATGTATGATTATTTTTACTATTAATGACCAAATCAATTGGAATTTATGTCAGCTGACTTTCATTTGAAAAAAAAAAAAAATAGTAGAAAAAAAAAAAATACATTAGGAAAAAATCAATTGCATATTTTATACTTGTTAACAACACTTCAAAGAGTGATAAGAGAGATAAGAATATTTTAAGATTTGTTATGATCCATAGCAAAAAGTGGGTAGGATAAATACCGTGTGAGTAAAAAAAATTGACACCTCACAAATCCCAAATTTAAGGGAAAAATATGTCATGAACACATAATTATTATATATGGCTGGAAAGAGTATGTTCTCCCAAATAATTTGATACCAATACATATTTATGTTGCATGTCTTCATGCTCAGATAATCAGTAAGTATTCTGTGCGGTGATGTTAAATTTAAATTGCGCCGTTTTAAGGCATGACTTCAATGAATAGGTAAACTGCCGATTCGTCTATTGCCAACTCGTCCACTCATCACATGGTCTACCTTCATTTAGTCTAATGCCATTCTGTCTATCAACATTTTGTCTAACAACCATTTTGTCAAATATCCATTTGGTCCATTAATCACTTCATCTAATTACCAGTTCGTCTATGACCATTTTGTCTAAGAACCAGTTGGTCTAATAGTAATACCCATTTTATTTTACTTCATTTCGCCCAATTAACAATTATCCAATTAGACCGAATGGTTTATGGACTACATGGCTATTGGACCAACTGGTTATTAGATGAAATAGTGAGTGGAAGAAATGGCAATTAGACCTGGGCCCCGTTTCATAAAGGACTTGCAACTGTTGTAACTTTGCCATTATGGCAACTACCATGGAAACCTTGATTATGATTGGCTGCTGAGCCCTGTTACCATGGTAGTTGCCATTATGGCAAAGTTACAACAGTTGCATTAAGTCCTTTATGAAACGGGCCCCATGATAGACCAAATGATAGTAGACGAGTTGGTAATTAGAAGAATTGGCATTAGATTGGAAATAAACCAATGAATGAACCCAGACGCCAATGAGGTCAAAATCCTACATGAGTTGGTGAACATATTTGCTACTCCATTTTCAATGATATTAACTTGAGAATCGATACTAAAATGTGTTTATCAAACATTTATAATGTAAATTACTGAAAAGATATTTTGAAATGGATTTTAATAAATCCTTGTAGGATTATGGCATCATTGACATTTGGATTTATTCATTGCAGTCACACCTCAATTTGGCGCAAACCAAAGTTTAAGTCACTGCAAAGAATACCTCCTGGTCATCCAAGCGTTAACACATACTACATAAATATGGTATCAAATTATTTGAGTTCATATATAATAATTATGTGTTCATGCCCCTTTTTACCTTAAATTGGGAATTTGTGAGGTGTCAAGTTTCTTTTACTCACATGGTATACATGTAGTACACAGTCCAAAGCACTCTTAATAAAGATAGTATAAAGTGGAATACTTTCATTAATAGCACATAGCCACATACTAAAAGAAATATTATGTTCATTAACTCAATAAATCAAAGTACATTTTAAAAATCTGAAAAAAAAGGCAACTAGAAGTTCTAGAACATCATCTTGTTTTTGATAAGCAAATTTACAACTTTTTAACTGATTCTCTTTCATAAACTGGACAGTAACATCTTACATAAAAATGTGGGATATGTTTTGTTATTTTGTCTCATTATTATTAGCAACTGATATTGTGGATTGCATGTGGTCATTTGTGCAATGACTTCACCAAACTGTCCTCGAGGAATGATCCGTATTTCGAGGAAATGGGCAATGTTGTCAAGGGCAGCTGACAGTGTATTTATTTTGGTGCTCCTAGGCTCCAAACTTGTGTTTGTTTGACTTCATTAAACTGATATTGACTACTTGACACGCAATTCAAAATCCCTTGAAAATACATAATTTCGATATCGTTCTTAAGCAATACAGGATACCGAGGGGGGTCTCTGCATTTCATAATTATTTTTCTGGGGGGTGATTCAGTTAGATTCTGAAATATTATACTGGTAAAATAAAAGAAAAACAGAGAGTGCTACTACTTCCTATATGACATGATGAATGATATCCTTGATAACATCCTCTATTACACCTCATTCTTCGAACACTTGTAAAACCCAACACTCAAGCCAAAAATGATCATTTTTTTACAGGTAGCACAATGAATCGTAGGCTTCAATATTTCAAAAAGTGTAGTTAATTAGTTGACACAGTAATTAAGTGATTTTCACTGACAGATGCTCTGAGTGAATCAGATGCAAGGATTTCACTAATTTATAACAAATAGTCAGTGAAAATCACCTCAGATTCCTGCAAGAAGAGACTTGAGTAATTTTTACGATTATTGATATATTTCAAATATTGATAGTTTACATCATAGGCTATCCAATGATGCAAAAATTATTCAAAAATTTCAAGAAAACTCAAAATATCACCAAAACTAAAAGTGCATAATATGAAGGAAATATTCATCAAATTACCCTAAGTCCCTTCTTACGGGAAGCCGACGTGAGATCGTTATTTCATCGAAATAAAGTTCCTAAAGGATGTTCAATGGTTTTATTTTTCACTTCTTTTTCAACTTTTGCCCCCCCCCCCCCCGAGATTGGTACCCGGGGTACTTCCCCCCCCCCCCTTGCGGGGCCCCATACATGGTGGTACATGACTTGGTACATCACACAATAAAAAACTATTGTCCTCATTCCAAAATGATAGCATGTCAACTAAGAATGAACAATCAAATTTTATTATGCCCAGTTCCTGTTATCATATTTCACCAAATTTCAATGACAAAGAAAATGTGGGTCACCAAGTATCATGAATTATCTCTGTACATTCGAGATATGAAAATATAGTTTCGTTGTTTCTTTAAAGGAGAATGAAACCCTTGAAACCAGCTGAATCCATATCAAAGAGAAAAATCAAAGAAACATATTGTTGAAAGTTTGAGGAAGATTGAATGAATAATAAGAAAGTTATGAGCATTTGAATATTGAGATCACTAATGCCATGTAGATCCTCCCATTGGCAATGCGACCAAGATCTGTGATGTCCCACACGTACAACTCCCTCATTACTTCAGTACTTATTTCACTTATATTCTCACTTTTATAGAGTCTATCACAAGGTGAGGTGTTCTCTTTATGAGAGGACAAGTACAGAGGTTTCACAACATTATATAATTGATGAATCGTTTGTCATATGGTTAGAATGAGCAAAACAAGATATTTTGGGGTATATTTTCAGTGTCCAAAAGGGGAGAGTTGTTCATCTGTGACATCATAGATCTTGGTCGCATTGCCAATGGAGGATCTCCATAGCATTAGTGATCTCGACATTCAAATGCTCATAACTCTTCTATTGCTAGTCCTATTTTACTCAAACTTTTGTTGATCTTATTCTTTGATTTTTCTGCTTTCACAAAAGCTAACTTGCTCCAAGAGTTTCATTCTCCTTTAACATGCTAACTAGTACTTATATAGGACCACGCAAATTGTAGACACGTAATTCTCATTACAATGAGTAAAGTAATTACATGCACAAGTTTCTTTTAATGAAATAACATCAATAGAAACATCAGCACGGTAATTATGAATTTTGCTTTACTGCAAACTCACAGCAATTATTTCCATGACGCAATGCTCATTGCAACTATGAAGAAATATTCTTTAGTTCTTCAGTGAACCAAAGCATGGAAGCAATTCTTGCAATAAAAAAAAGAGGAATTGTTGGTCATAAATCTGTCAAGAGCAAGTGGTGATCATGGAGTGGTTTATAGTAGTATCACAAAAGGTGGTTTCAGACCGCCTCGAAGTTCGCCAGTTCCAGGTATTCTCTGATCGGGAAATTTACCCCGATCAGAAAATACCAGGTATTTTGGCGGTCTGAAAGCAAACTACGCGTAATATCCCCGAAAGAAAATACCCGATAAATGTAACATCTGGAGATATTTTCCTTTATGTTTGGATATTCATAAACACACTAATAAAAAGGCCTACCAAGTATGTATCTTGGAGTTGATGTTTGTATGATGTATCTTTGAGTTGATGTTTATGATCTGTTGGAAATACACAGTATATTTCATGGTGGCTAGCGGTCGGATCTGATCCCGCTAGTGGTGACATTAGACTGTGATGATGCCCTACGGAAATGTGAAATGATAGGGAAGGAACTTTGCGATGTCTGTGCGATGTCTGCCTGAGCCGTCGCTGTAGTCCCACATATACGGATCGCGATGAGTTTTCACTGTACTTACAGCCTCATTCTCTGTGCTTGCAGCTTAGTGAATTTGTGCAGCTGTGTGTGACCGGTGAACTAAAACGTCAATATGAATGACTCCGTCGTGCCAAAATTGTCCTGGGAAGATGAAGATCTCCCAGGAGCCATTCAAATATTCAAACAGCAGTGTGAATTGTACTTCTCCGTAAAAAATGTCAGAGAGGAGAAACAGGTGGATCACATTCTGCTTTTCATGGGCACCCCTGGCCTCCGCATGTATAATTCATGGGACTTAGCAGAAAGAGACAGGAAGAACATCGCAGTTGTGTGGAATCGGTTTGAAAAGCAGCTTAAACCAAAGTCCAATTTCAGAGTCGCCCGCCTATACTTACAGAGATTTCGCCAGCAAGAGAGTGAAACTGCTGATAGTTTTGTGTCCAAACTGAAACTACATGCACAGACTTGCCAATTTCGCGATGACAGAGAGTTCGCTGACAGAGTCGTTGAACAATTCATTGCTGGCACGCGCCACACAGAGCTCCAAAAGCAGTTACTGGGGCAAGATGAACTGAATATTCAGCAGTGCTTGGACTACGCAAGAACTCATGAAGCTTCTATCTCGCACATGCAACAACTCGCAGGTGTGCGTTCGCAGTTGTCCCCAGCAGTCCACGTAATCCAACACAAACGAGATTGCAGGAACTGTGGGAGGAGCCATTCTTTCTCGTCACGTGAATCTTGTCCAGCGTATAATACGACATGCAACAGCTGTGGTAAGAAGAACCACTGGTCAAAGATGTGCCGATCAAAACAAGGTGTGCAAGCATCTCGTGGTCGACAACAGCGTGATTCAAGCGGTCGCGATCGCGAACGTCGACAACAGACACGGTCCATCTCGCATAAGCGTGGGAAGCAGAGGAGTTCTTCTCGCAATACATGGACAGCTACTCGTGATGTGCACTACACTGATGCGCACACACCGCCTGCCAAGGATGACACAGGTAGTGAGAGTTTTGACCAGCTGTCATTAAATGCTATCTTCACTTCGCTTGATGCGATTTCTGACCAAAGTGATGACGAAGCATTTACACGCATACAGATCCGTCAAGATGAACAAGAACTTATTATAAACCTCCTTGTTAAGGTTGACACCGGCTCGCAGGTGAACACGATACCTCTACGCGTATACCGCCGCATGTTTCCCTCAAATCTTGATGCCGATGGTTTTCCCCGAAAAGGCCATCTAAAGGATACCAGCTGTGTCCTGACAGTATACAATGAAACGGCGATTAAACATTATGGAACAGTCACATTACCCTGTCGTCATGGTAACACTGGGTGGATTAATGCTGACTTCCACGTTTGTGACACCAGCAGACCAGCAATTCTCGGTTTACGCACATCAAAAGCGCTTCAACTGGTGGCCCTCACTTTCTCCATAGATTCGCGAAGTGTACAAGACAACACACAGCGTGACCCCATCCGCTCGGTAGCTGACCTGAAGTCGCAATACCCGCAACAGTTTGACGCGATCGGTGATTTCGCTGGAGAGTACCACATTGTACTAAATGATGGCGCCCATCCTGTGGTGCATGCTCCCCGTAAGTGCTCAATCCATATCCGCGACGAGCTGAAAGCTGCACTCGATGACATGGAAAAACAAGGTGTCATTCGCCGAGTCACTGAGCCCACCGACTGGGTCAGCAGTCTAGCCATCTCGCGCAAGGCAAACGGTCAGCTACGCATATGCTTGGACCCAAAGGACTTGAACAGTGCAATCAAACGGTGTCACCACACTACACCTACCGTCCAGGAAATTACGCACAAGCTCACAGGAGCCACGGTGTTCAGCAAACTGGACGCAAAACATGGGTATTGGTCAGTGCATTTGGATGCAGAAAGCCAACTGCTGACCACGTTCAACAGCCCGTTTGGAAGGTATAGCTACAAGCGTATGCCATTTGGCCTAGTGATGAGCCAAGATGTGTTCCAGCACCGAATGGACCAGATCCTAGAGCAGTGCACTGGCGTCATCGGGATCGCAGATGACATTGTCGTGTTCGGGGACTCACAGCAGTCACATGATAGAAATCTGCACGCCTTGATGGAGGTTGCAGCAAAGTCAGGTCTGAAATTCAACAGCAATAAGTGCTCCATCAATCAGGAACGAGTCGTTTTCTTTGGCATGGTCTATGACAAACATGGTGTCCATCCGGATCCAGCAAAGGTCCAGGCAGTGAGATCTATGCCAACTCCACGTGACAAGACTCAACTCCAGGAATTTTTGGGGATGGCTACCTACCTGAGCCCGTTCATCCCCAATCTCTCTAGCCGTACAGCAGATCTTCGTGAGCTTCTTCGGCAAGACAATGAGTTCGTTTGGTCTGAGAATCATCAGCGAGCTATGGATGACATACGCGATCAGATCTGTGAGAGTGCTACCCTACGTTACTTTGACCCCAACAAGGAGAGCATTGTACAGGTAGACGCATCATCTCGCGGATTAGGAGCTACACTTCTCCAAGATGGAGAACCCATCGCGTTTGCATCAAAAGCGCTGAGTGATGCTGAGACCCGATATGCCAACATTGAACGTGAAATGCTCGCGGTCGTCTTCGGATGTGAGCGGTTTCATATGTATGTCTTTGGTAAGCATTTCACAGTCGAATCCGATCATAAACCGTTGCAAATGATCCACCAGAAGCCGCTTACCTCAGCGCCACCGCGTTTACAGCGTATGTTACTACGCCTCCAGCAGTACGATTTTAACTTAATCTACCGCCCAGGGAAGGAAGTCCCAATTGCTGATAGTCTGTCGCGGTCTCCAGGAAATGACAACACGCATATCGCACTCGACATGCAAATCAACCACATCCAGTTCACAGAGCAACGAATCGCAGATGTTAAGCGAGAAACCGACACGGATTCAACACTATCGCAGTTGAAATGTATCATAGGCCAAGGATGGCCAGAGCGTATGAAGGACCTTCCATCTCAGCTCAGACCGTATTGGTCATTCCGTGATGAGCTGTCAGTTGAAGATGGAATCATCATGAAAGGTCCCCGTGTTGTAGTGCCAAAGTCAATGCATGAGTATGTGTTAGGAAAGTTGCATGAAGGCCATCAGGGTTCTACGAAAACGAAGCTACGTGCACGCGATTGTGTATATTGGTTGAATATCAATAGCAATATCGAGAGTGTCGTAAACCAGTGCGCGACATGCCAAAAGCACCAGAGATCACAGCCTAAGGAGGAGCTACTCCCTCACGAGCTTCCAACACGACCTTGGCAGATTTTAGGCACAGATCTGTTCCATTTCGAAGGTCGCGAGTACCTGATCATAGCAGATTATTACTCAAAGTTCCCATTAGTTCGCAGAATGCCCGTCGAGTGTACAAGCAAAGCTGTCATTGAAGCTACGCAACAAATCTTCTCTGAGCATGGCATACCCGAGAAGGTTGTAAGTGACAATGGTCCGCATTTCGCCTCCTCAGCATACAAGGAATTCGCTAGCAATTGGAATTTCGCGCACGTCACATCGTCGCCACATTTTCCTCAGTCGAATGGATTCGTTGAGCGAGCAATACAGACCATCAAGCGTACATTAGCGAAAGCGACATCGTGCAAGCAGAATATCAACATGGCCCTTCTCTGTTTACGCACAACCCCAATCGACAGCGAATTGCCTAGTCCAGCAGAGCTTCTTTGTGGTAGGAAGTTCAAAAGCAACCTGCCCCTAGTGATACACAACACATCATCGCGCAAGGAGCAACATTACCAGCGTCTACAACAGCGACAAGATCAACAGAAAGCGTATCACGATCGATCTGCACACAATCTGCAGCCGTTGAGACCCTCACAACGCGTTATGGTCCAAGATGCACGCACGCATTTGTGGATTCCGGGACAAGTTGAAGAATGTTGTGATGAGCCTCGTTCGTATACGGTCGTTACCTCCAATGGTCGTGAGCTACGTCGCAATCGACAACAAATTCGCGATCTTGAGCCAGCTAAGAAACGCGTAACTTTTGATGAAACCCCCCACTACGCTAGCACTCCTGAAACGCGGCAACGCGAACAGACACATGAACAGCAGTCACGTGATACTAGACCACGTGATCCCAAAGTTGTAGAGAACAAACACCAGCAAATGACCAGGTCTGGAAGACTAATCAGACCCCCAGACAGGTTTACCATGTAAATTTGCATATTCGATACACAGTGATGTTCATGTGTTGGTTTTTATTCATGTTCAAATGTCCTTTGATATTACTATGTTCATGTACACTATATGTGATTCAAGATGCAGTGTTAAGTTACAAAATGTGGAATCCGTGTAATAACATTTAAAATGTTACACGTTATACATTCTTTTTTTTTAATGTCTTTGTGTACTCTGAAACAAAGGTGACCATTCTCAATTCTCGCTACCCCAAATAGCGATTTCGCCGAGATCCGGGAAAATCCCTGTAACGTGCATTGCATTATGGGATAGCTTTTTCGGTATTACAACTTCCTGTTCGGAAGTCTCACGCACTGCATTTGCCATTTAGATCAACAGTGCCGTCATGCACAACAACACAACGTAGCTTTCGCTCGGAAAGTTCGTGATCACAACCCTCTCTTTCACTAACAGTTTTACAGCCTTTTCTGCTAAAGTCACTAATTCTGCCTGACGCTTTCCATTGCATGGTATTCATCTGTCAGTTAAGATTTTTTTAAGTTCCGAAACTGATTTTTATCCATTTTGTGGTCGACGAAAAATTGAACGAAATGAATGCTGAATATATTTAGTGTCCAGTTGAATACGATCGTGATGTCAGGCCGGTCGCTAAATGCAAAATTTTAAGATATTCATTATTTGTTTGATTTTTTTATAACCAAATAAAAGCATGAATAAAAATTATTCTCACGTGAAATATATTTTTTATTTTTATTTATAATTCAAATGGAATCAAAACTGACCAAATGTAATAAAAAGTATTATACTCTGTACATATTAGTGACTTATTACGCTGATTGGCATCGATTTCAGCGTGGTGGAAAACTCAGTATCGCGAACCTCGCGCGAGCATGACTCTAAACCGGAAGTGGTGATGACGACCCGACGGAGTGAAAATTATCTCGTCTCGCGCATTATGAGATTTTTGTTCCTATTTGGGGTAGCGAGAATTGTGAAGATGTTATTTTTTTTTCATAAATAGAGAATAAGTACTTCTCAGTCAGAGTGTTGTGTATGCATTCCTTTTAAATAGTTGCCAAAAAATTAGACATGTGTGAAGAATTGATATAGTTGTGGTTTTTTACCTAAGGGACAGATGTTGTACATGTATGTGTTTAAGTTGTTTGACACTTTAATGTTACCAGAATAACCATGTGAAAAGCATGACATGTTATTATTCAGTTTTAGATACTGAAGGTACAAAAAAAAAAAAAAAAAAAAAAAAAAATTAACCAGTGCACATACCAAATATCCCATCTTTGCAGTAAAGTTATGAAGAAAACAGTGTTTGAACCATTTTACACAAGTTAGTACCGACTGAGTGAATTATGATAATAGAAGTGTATAACAACAGTTGCTTATTATACAGGACATAATTAATGTGAAGTCAGTTATGCAAATTACACATAGATATCTGTTCAGTTTTATTACAACCATAGTAATGATATGGTAAAAATCAATTCATATGGATGTTTAATTGCCTGATGGTGCACACAAGGGTATATATAAATTAGAAAGGTTATCTCACTCTTATTCTTAAAAAAAAAGGGGGATGTAACATCTGGAGATATTTTCCTTTATGTTTGGATATTCATAAACACACTAATAAAAAGGCCTACCAAGTATGTATCTTGGAGTTGATGTTTGTATGATGTATCTTTGAGTTGATGTTTATGATCTGTTGGAAATACACAGTATATTTCAATAAATAGTAGGTACTTGGCGAAATTACGAGAACTTTCGCGGGGATTTTTCCAAGGTCGTGGGTATTTTGGCGGTCTGAAAGCAAATTACGGGAACTTTTAGCCCAGCGTGTCGTTGGGTGCGGCGCCGTGCATGGGTTGCTGCTGGGCTAGTGATTTTGAATTTCGCGCCTTGCTGCTTATCAGACCATACTGCGCATGCTCGTAACTTCAGGAACTTATCCCGAAGGGTATGTTTCAGGGCGGTGTGAATGCAGAAATAATTAATGGGTATTTTTCAGCCTAAAAAAGTTCTCATAATTTAATGGGGATTCTTGTGATCGAGGCGGTTTGAAACCACCTAAAATGAGAGCAGACATCCACATACACGAACCATGGAGCTATTACAGGGGGGGGGGGGGGGCAGTCAAAGATATTGCTGTACACACGCGTGACCAAAAAACGGATTTAAAGGGGTGTTTTTTCAGTTTTGGACGCGGTCCGCGCGAGGACTCGTTAAGGGTATCAAAAACACCGATTTCCAAGAAAAAGGGTGGTTTTGAAAGACTGGTCAATGGTCAATCGCGGGGTCAAACGTATTTAGGGTATGTTTTTTTCTCCAAAGCTTTTTTTTCTTAAGACTAGCCAAACGTGTATACGGTATGTTTTTTTTCCCAAGTTTTTCCCCCTGAGGTCATATTTTGGCAAAACTTGTTTAGGGGCCAAAATGTGTAAATAAAGCCCGCAAAAAAAATTGTTTAGGGGGTTATTTTGCCCACAGAGAAAAACTCGTTTAGGGGGTGTTTGGAAATTCCTTGGTCACACGTGTGTACAGCAATATATTTGACTGCCCCCCCCCCCCCCGGGCTATTACAGACCAAGGTTTCAAAATATTTGGGCACCACTTGGTCTACTACCAGTTTGTCTATATATTTGCCAGTTTGTCTAATTTTCATATGGTCTACATTATACTACCTCTAATGATCTATGTTTCATTTGGTCTGAAATCCATTAAATCCACCTCAAGTTGATTTAATGCCCCAAGATCTAATAAGAAGTTTGTCTAAACATACTGCAATTTGTCTCATATCCATTTTGTCTACATGTTTGTTATGGGTAATTGCATATTATGTTAATAAAAGAAAATTGGTTGTAGGCAAAATGGGCCTGAGAGGTAACCCCCCATATTACATGTTTTGGGGATTGCAGTTGGTGTACAATAACATAGTCGAGTGCCCCCCCCCCCTTTATATTTGTTAGAATTAAGAAGCTACAGATTCCATTTTTTAAGAAGAGCAACATAGAAAGGGAAGAGGATCAATGAAAGAGAATCCTGAAAATAATATCACCATTTTATGGTGCAGAAAGGGAACTAATCGCACTTGATTTTCTACCCCCCTATCCCAATAAATTACAACAAATTGTGAGAAGTTGTAAACATACAAGTAAGTCCTTGCCATATAAGTTTAATGGTACATGGGGGGTAGAGACTGCTAGTTTGCTGTGCAAGCCCTTCAATCTAGAAAAGTGGTCTGTAAATTATGCATCCTGAGGTCTCTGCCATTACTTGTATACACAAGATCCCTCGGAAATGGCAACATCTATTTGTCCTATCCTTCTGAGAAGCCCCACTTGATGATAAAAGATTCAATCAGGGTCTGTGCCTGCAGACTAGCTAGACCATGACTGGGACTAGACTTGTCTCAAAGACCCACTTGTTGATTAAAGTTTCAATAAGGGTTTGCAACTGTAGACTACACACACCTATGTACAGAATGAATAATCTGCAAAGGTCACAATAAAACACTGAACAGGATATTCAAAACCCTACCATGGTCATATTTCTCTTTTGCTAACAAAGAGGTTTTTTTTTTTCTAGGAAAATACATGCATGAGATCTATCATGTTCATTTTGGTTGACCATATGGTAGCTCAATGATAGCTTACTGACCACCTCTATAGGGCCGTCTGCACCATCCCGAGTTTTCAAATTAGCGCGCTATTTCTGATCCGGCAAATTATCCCGATCTGAACAATCTTGAGATTATTTGCAATGGAGACGCAATTATCGCGCTAGTTCGTTGGATTAATCTCGAGATTGCAATCCCAAGTCAACTTGGGATTATTTGCACTCGGGATTATTTATTCACGGCGTCAGACCATAATGCATCGATGCCTCGCTCGAGCAGGAATCGCTCTCCTTGCGATGGTGGAGACGGGGTTTCTTGAATCTCGAGATTAATCGCGAAGAGGGCTGATCGGGCTAAAATCTCGAGATTGGGCAAACTCGGGATGGTGCAGCACCGCCTTATGATCTATCTCACCCAATCAGCCAGTTGGGTATCTCGAAATGCTGGCAGAGTAATGATATTAAAGCGTGGACTTCCTAGAATGGCAGAGGGAAGTCTTCCCCCTCCACTATAAAATTTTATTTCTACAAAGGATATGATCATGATATGATAAACAACATCAAACAGGTGTTTATATCCAATTTCTCTGGTAACAAAAAATCTTTAAAGGGGAATCCAGCCTTGGCCATAAAATGTTGTGTTGGGAAGGAGAAAAATAAATTAAAAAGAATGGTGAAAGTTTGAAAGAAATCGGACAAGCAATAAGAAAGTTATAGCTGCTTTAAAATTGAGATCACTAATAGTATGTAGATTTCAAATTGGCAACTGGGTAAGTAAATGATGACAAGGGGCAAGGACAACTTTCCCATAGACCATGTACTTTATTATCAGGGATTTGTGGTTTTCTCTTAAGTTCCCATTCCCCTGGGGCAGTAATCTAAATATAACCCAGGTTGTATATTGTTTAATGTCCTCATGAAAGAAAAATATAATTTGAAATAAACTTTTGGGAAAAACGACATTTTAGCCATAATATGTATTGGAGTACATTGAAGAGTAGTCCTTGCCTTACATCACTATGACATCCCATATGCGGCCAATTTGAAGTCTCCATGAGTATAGTGATTACCAATATTTACAACTTTTAAAAATTCATAACTTTCTTGTTGTTTGTCCAATATTGTTCAAAATTTAACCTATCAACTTGTCTGATTTTTCTTTTTCTTATAAAAACAAGTTTTTATTTGGGTTGGATTCCCCTTTAAAACACATCTTTTCAGTTTCATGTGGTGTTGCCACATTCAACAAGCCCATCTTATTTCACTGTAGCCACCCAATCGCATAAAAATACCAGGGACCCGTCTTACAAAGAGTTGCGATTGATCCGATCAATCACAACTATGGACGGCCAGCAACGTCAACATATATTATTCATGTTAGTTAAAAATATTTTCCAACTATGATGTATATTCATGCATTCATTGTTTTCTTGAAAATTCACTGTGCTTCTCTTTGTTTACAAAAATGAAAGGACATTGTGCAGACATCCTGTAGAAAAAAGTTGACACTGATGGATTTCTATAGTCTAGAGTTACAATCTTTGTAAGATGGGGCCCTGGTAATTTTCTAGGATGAAATACAAGTACTCGTAAATTCCTCCAAAGGAAAAAACCAACAAATCAGACAGACTTTTCAAAATTACAAGATTTTTTGCAGTGCGAAAGCATATTTTTTTATTTACATGTAGGGTATGGAGAATGCATAACTTCATATTGCTTTATGATGAGAACTAAATCTGCAATCAGACAGGTGTGAATGCATGCAAGTATTTTGAGACCTGATCAAGTTCTAATAATTTACAGTTATTTCTTTCTTTTTATTGGGTGGGTATGAAAGCACCTATGATAGATGCAAAAGACAGGCCTACTTGCCAAATAATGACCACCTAATAGTTAAACGTTTCCAGGAAATAGTGTTTAACGGATGTGACCATTTTGTTGGCAATCAGATTAATTAGTAGTCTGAAGATTACCTTTAGCTCGATAGTGGTATCACCCAGCATAAGACTGATAAAAATAAAGACAATAAAGTCTCATTACGTCTGAATTCCATGGAAATACCTGTGAAAGAGATCATCTGATATTCACTCTTTTTTAAGAAAATGATTCAAATGATCGTGAATGAAAAATCGCTGACTTCTACACAACACTTGCGTCATTTGGTATTTTACTCCTCTACATACAGTGGACTGCAGGGCCCAGGGAACATTTTTTTACTGGGGGTGTTGATGTGAATATGAAAAGCAAAAGAAAAAAAAAAGATATTCACTACAAAATGGAGGTCGAATTGGACCCGAGAAATTTGAAAAGCCCCCCACCCTCAAAAAAATAATTAATAAATGAATAAAGGTTTTCACTAAAAAATGGAGGTCATTTTGGTTACATTGTTCCATTTTTACACATCTTCCAGAATACCTAGGGATGCTGCCTGCGGAGAATAATACAAGCAGCACTGACAGAATACAAAAGTTTTCGCCAAATCTTGGATCAAATATGTCAAAAATTAATTCCAACTCACATCTAGATGTCACTCTGTGTGATATCCAACGTTTTGATGAACATATAGCAACGCCCGAGCTTCTTCGGCAAAGTAAGTGGTTTTCCGAGACATGGACGCAGCCATCTTTGCTGAGATCGACTGCGCAACAGTCTGGAACTTGCTACACACCGATGCATGTCAATCGGTTTTTCTATATTATACTCAATAGGAGCATACACTTTTCTATGCAGATCTATATAGCAGCCAACCTATACGGTATGCACACGCAATATTACCTCGGTAAATCATAGACAAGAGATACTATAGCGCAAAGAAAACGTACGGGCGGTTAAGGGCGGTTCAGTGTGTAATAGGAAGGGCGGTCTCGGGCGGTTCAGGTGCTATAGGGTTAAAAGCCTTAACAATTTAACTTGGAAAGTTGATCTATTTGCATGTCCTTTAAATTGTTTTTAGACATTTTCATATCTTCAGTATTACGATATAATCTTTCAGTCTTGGTGGTTTTGCTGTCTCATCAGCATCTCTGATTGGCACTCTACAAAATCCTGAATTGGATTGGATTCTAAATCATTTTAGACTTGTTTTATAAAATCTCTTTATACTTATAAAAAAATTAACATGACAACATAACTGCTTCTCTGTGTTTACATTCAGTCCTGTTAATAGTTAATGAGTAACTAAAACAACTCAGATCAAAATGAATGGTGCTTAAGAAGGTAGTATATGGAAAGGACTTCTGTAAGTTGATATGACATTGAAATCAATAAACTTCAGATTAAATAGATTAACAGCCTTGTTACTTGCAAGCCCACTTGCCCATGCCCAGACAAGAGTAGCTCCTTTTTATTTGATTACATTCAGGTAATAAAGATCGGTGAAAATGAGAAACATTATTTGGAATCGTAGCATCATTACTTCAAATATTAAGATTTTTCCCCCTGAGTCCAACAATCATGTATCAGGATTTGAAATAGAGAGAATTCATTAGAAAAGTATTTATATGATTTCCCATTGTCTTTCACATTTCACAACTTAATCAGTATTTAATTTATTTTTAAACAACTATAAATTAGAAATCAATGAAATAATTTGAAGATTAAATACACGTATCATTCAACTTTAGCAAGTTCTTGTTCATAGACACATTGTCTTCCATTTTTTTTTAGGGGATTAGGGACAGACAACAATTTAAGAAAATTTCATCATTTAGAAACATTTCCATTTTTTTCCACCCATTTTTCCGTGTGACTAAAGAGGAGAATAATTCTATAACTGTTTGAACTAACTTCTCCTGTTGATAACATTTTTTAATGTACAGTAGATTTTGTAAAATAAAATTTATTATCATTGCTGAACAAATGGCTGGACCTGATGAATTTGTGGCAATTCATTTACATCACCTTTTTTTGAAGAACTATACAAGTTGTATGCAGTGTAAATGTATTAATCAGCAAATATTTCTCATTTACTATTAACCATCCACAATGCCACAATGACTGGGCAAATCTGTATTTTTCAAACAGGATGCGACTTGGTCAACAGTACACATGAAAGATGTGCTTGTTAACACTGTCATACAAAATCATGTTTACCTAATAAACAGAAAATAATAATAAGTTTATCTAGACCTTTGACATATTCATTTTATTTCACTCATGTTTTTCGGTTCACTAGCCATGTACATGTAACCCCTAAAAAATGGGTTCTATTTGCATTTTACTTTACAATTTGACAGCCACTCCCTGCATTACATAAAGTAATGAATTAAACTCCATTTAGAGTCCTGATGTGAGTTTCTACCTTTTTTATATTCTACTTCAGACTATTTCCAGTGATTGATTTTATAGAACTCACTGTTGGCTGGCCAAAAGCAAAGAATTATTGAGGAATTGAATCATTTTAAACAGTTCTTAATTTAACATGTATGACTCCAACTCAAAACCAGGACAAAACTTGCAATGAAATTGTTTGAGATGATTTTTTTACTTCCTCTTATTCTTTTTTATTTTATTTCTACTATGAAAAGTTTTCATTTCTTTGAGAGCCCAAATGAGGTATTATCACTTTAAAAACCACGAATTGCAGCTAAATCTGGGGGCTATTTCATAAAGAGTTATAACTAATGCCACTTTGCCACTGTGACAACTTCCATGGTAACCTTGATTTTGACTGGCTACTGAGCCCTATTGCCATGGTAGTTGCTATAATGGCAAAGTTACAACAGTTGTAAATCCTTTATGAAACCGGCCCCTGGAGTTCATTTCATAAAACTTGTTATACTAAAAATTTACAATAACAGTCTGAAGCTACTGAAATCCATCAATTTGATTGGCTGATAGTAAAATTGTTATAGAAATTGTTCATTTGTTATCATTAGTCTTTATGAAATTCGACCCAGATTTATTTGGTGAGATTGATCTAGGGAGTATATATGGAGGGAAAGAAGGCCAGGGGGCCACTTCATAAAGCTGTTTGTAAGTTAAGAGCGACTTTAAAGCTAAATGACAGTATAGTTGCAGTAAAATACTGATTCGTGAGAAAGTCTGTAAAACCAAGATTAAGTATTACTATATCATCGTGGATCTAGATCTGGTACAGTTACATAAACTGAACTTTGTGAAATCATAATATCTAAGCTAAAAAACGATCACACTGAAGATCGCCAACACAGATAGGCACACGTGGGACAGCGTATTATTATTGCTGGAATATTTTGCTTATTTCTCAGCAATTACACAATTTCTTCCAGAATCCTTTGGCACATATTTTTTATTCATACAAACAGACACTTTGGTGATCATTATATTAAATTCTGTGAAAAGTAATTTTTGAGATCGTCCCCACAACTGGAATTTATCTTTAAGAACGACTAATGATCCTTTCTTGTGGTAAATGATGTTCACCATTAAATATTCATTGTTAATTTATCAAGCGCATAAGAAAGGTTCACCAGGCATTCTTAAAGTCGCTCTTAACTTACGAACATCTTTATGAAACACCCACCAGGATTTATGTATACATGATGTATTGTATACCTCTCAAGATGAATTGCATTATGTGTATTATTCAGTGAGATATATCGGGCGGGGGGGGGGGGGTAGTCTGCTGTGCAAACCTTTCACTCGAGTTAAGGGTCTGAATGTGCAGCCTACCCATGCCTTGTGTACAGAAGGCCCGAAACAGCAAGCTTTGAATTTGCTAGTCTTTGCGTGGAGACACACTTGCTGATCAAAGTTTCAATCAGGGTCTGTGTCTGCAGACTAGGGGGGGGCGTAAAGGGGTATTTCATTGTTTCTATAGGACTATGGAGGGAAAGTGGACAAGGATTTCTACATAAATTTACATGATGCATGTTATATCTATCCTGATGAATGAATTGCAGGAAAATCAGATTAATGTGTATTATTTGGTGAGATAATATCTATGGGGGTATTTGTTTCTATGGGACTGTGGAGGAAAGGGGGACAGGTTTTCTAGGAAATATACATGATATAGAAAAAGCAGGAAAATAAAATAAAGACTAACCAATGGTCATCTCTGATAAAACAGCCATTTTCTTTTTTTGTAAATGAAGACTATAGTAACGATTCCCCTTTTAATCAACATACCATTATCAATCCTAACCTCCAAACCTTAATTGTGTGTGAAATATAGGCCAATAGTTTGATTTCAAATAGATATACCATTTAAATCATTGTTTGTTATAATAGGGCTCAACATTAGCAATGGCCCGGGGCAACCAAAAATGAGAGTCAGGCCACCAATATTCTGTAAATGCCAACACTTGGTGGCCCTGTTGGGCTACCAATGTTTTGATAAATTGTAATATTTTCTACATTTTGTTAGAGCCACTAAATTTTCTTTGCGGGCCACCAAAAATATGAAATTTATTGCTTTGATGGACCGATTGGGCCACCAAGAAAAAAAGTTAGTGTGGAGCCTTATAGAAACAATTGAATATGATTTCATGTTATTTAAACATGTTTTACTCCTCACAAGACTGGTCAAACGAGTCCATGAAATATTCTTTCTAATAGAGTCAATGAAATATTCTTTCTAATCTTTTTTCAACATATATGATGAAATTATTTTCTGAATATAAACCACTGTATCAAAACGGTATTCACAGATGTTAGAAAGAACACTGCCTTTCGCCTTCTCATTATATAGTAGACCTTGGAGTAAAATAGATCTATTCTGTGAAATTCCTTACAAAATGGGGGAATCAAAAATATTTTTAAAAAATCAATTCTTACAGGATTTAATCTCCACACAAATAACTGAGTGATTATCAATGACCCAAGTCATTCCTTTGACCAGATTGAGTTTAACAGGCAATTTAATGCTTGTATCATCCCATCTTGTGTGTAATTTATATCCCAGAATTCCATCCACCAAAGTACCAAAAATGAGTGAAACGCTGCCCAAAATTTTCATTGAAAATACACAAATCATTGTTTATAAGGATATCCTTATTAAAATGAACAATCACCAATGCCTATTAGATTGTTCTTCACGAAAGTAATCATACCCCAAACCCTGCCTTTCACATGTAGAAAATAATTCAGTAAAATAAAAATATCCCAAATCCATGTCTTTGCTATCAATTCCCACAGAGCACTATATTTATTATAATAATAATGATTAATCACCACTAAGGTGTTTTGAAAGCCAAACCATTCAAGCCTGATGCTCCAATATCCACCCACAATGAACTCCATCGAAAATTCATTTCAAAGGTGAACTCATTCTGTTTATCAGCAACATAGCAACCAGCCCAACATGCAGTTCTGGCAAAACAAGTGTTTGTCGCCTATGCAACAGATTGGCCAAAGGTATATCACTTAACAACTCACCGAGCAGAATTATATAGAATATTCCTCAGTAAACATACATGTAAAAATACATATCTCTCCTGTATCATCATCCACTTATATTTTCCACATTTTACATTAATTTAAATGATGAAAACAATAGTTGAAAAGGAGATGCAAAGAAAAGATATTGTTGCGTCGCTGCAGGAACTCCTGTAGCAACACATTTTCGCGTGCTTCCAGGGGGCGTTTTTGCATTCACGCGCAAAAGCGTGGTGTCAAGGGTGTTCTTGCACTGACACAACGATATCGTCTACAAAGAATCCATGAGAAAATAAAGAAAAATCAATATACCTGTTCCAATGCAGCCTGCGAAAGTCCATTTCCGTTAAATCGGAATGTGACGCAGTGTACGTGGTGAACGCTTGAATGACTTCGCAGCGAGATCGTGATGGCTTGCAAATGCTCAGAAGCTGAAAAAGAAAAAAAATTACAAATACATTCTGAATAAGAAATACCCCATACAATCCATAGGACAGCAGTTATGAGAATTGTCAATTGTCATTTCAAAAATGGCATTACCACATTCTCTGATTAGTCCAAACCAATAGTATGAAATGCCCCCCCCCCCTAAAAAAAAATCTATACTTGCTGTGGTCAACAACTGGGGATGAGTGTCAGATAGCAGCGAAATCAGAAATCACTACGCAGATGCTCTCTAAATGTATAACGCAGAGAATCTTTTTTCAAAAGCCCTTCATAACAAATCAGCGTTTTTACGACATATTTGCAAATTTTTGTCGGGTTCGAATCTTAAGACGATGTGCTGTACCGGTCCACCAACTATCGACAATGACCTCTACAGGTAATCTCTCCATTGTGATTTGACAGGCATTTTCAATAGATTCTCAACATTGCAGAAAGTGTCTGCGAAGTGGATGTTAAAATTACCTCATCAACAGCAAGAGAGAGGGGATGGTGGGACAATGGATGAATGAGAGAGATATATAGGGACAGAGGAAAAAAACAGAGAGGAGTCTGGAGAGGAGATAGTGGGAAAGGCGAAAGAGAACTACACAAAATGTGTCGTTATCTATGTGCCATCATGTGCCATCAAAAAAGTCAGATTCACCTTGTCAATGCCCCCCCCCCCCCCCCCCCCCCGTTCTTAGAATTAATCTTGTACAATTTCATATTGTTATTCCTTTTCCTTCACCCCATCAACCCCATGCTCTTTCAAATTTAATCTTCCTCTTTGAACTCACTCCATGGATCTGCTTTGAAAGTGATATTGAGACCGGCATGGACCGTCCCGTTGCCATGACTACAAGGGGTGTGGCAGGATGAAGCAGCCAGGGGCTCCTTGTACATGTAATCGCTAGAAGGTGGGCAGGAGGTGAAGTAAGTTTCTATGTTGAATGGGTCGACCGGCCTTGGTAAGTCATCGAGGGGTGCTATCCCTTCATCGGGACAGGTGTCTGAGGAAGCAATGCAGACAAATTCAATTCAAGAGTAAAATAATCAAAATCATAACACATATTAGATTATTCTTAATTTCACAGATGTGTAGTAGGCCCTGAAACCCGGCAATGCGATGTTTAAACAGCAGAGACATGAATTACATAACACATCATGGGAAATAGTAACATAACAGCCATTGATGTTTACTAACTGAAATGAACTATTACCACGACTTGTAGTATCATTACTTCTTCTTCTTCTTGAACACTTCCACAGGTGATTTGACATACATTGTAATATTTGCGAGGGGGAAATTCTGCAAAGCTGGTGAGTTTAGATAGAAAAAAAATCATGAGTAATCATGTTATCCATACAACAACATCCTTGAAAAAATGTAAGATCATGATGTAGCTTAATGCACTACAGCAGAGTAATCCCTTTTATCAAGTAACATAATTACAAATTCTTATCAATCTCACAAAGGAAGAATGGGGTAATCTAGTCAATTCTCAAAGAAGGAATTAAGCCATCCACTGGATTTTCTGCTCATCATCTGTAGACATTATTCAAATTTAAATTCCTCTTAGATCTTTAAAGATACAAGTAGATGGGTCATATGCAGTTCATATGGTTATCATTTTAAAATGAATAAAATTTATATACTAATTAATTTAAAGTGCTTTCTTCATTTCCACATGACCCGAAAGTATTCTGGTGTATCTTTGCTATCATTATTAAATTTTCATCATTTGTTATCATCATTGTTATTAATATCATTGTTGTCCTTATTATCATAATCATTAATTATTACTACTATTATATTTCAATATTGTTTTTATCATTATTATCATCATTACCATCATCATCCTCATCATCAATATCATATCCTTTTCAATGATTATTTTTATCACTAAATTTTTCTCTCTCATTTGAAATGCATGTCAATCAAGGCTTCTCCTTTCTTGCACACAATGCATAATTCTTTTTGAAAAAATAGTGTTTACTGCAAGACATCCGACTACCTAATCGAAAGTAATAACTGCTTGCTTGGATATAACCAAACAATAGACAACAAAACAACTTGCTGGTATAAAGTTTCAGTTTCAAAACGACAGGTGAAGGTTGTGCCTTTGTGATGCTCTCCAAGTGAGCTGACTGAACTGGAGTTTCAGTTTTCATTAATTAACTAATCTGTGCGTTATTAGATGATTATCATCGTAAACACGAGGCAGGTGCTCTTGAGAGGCCAACCTCCATCAGCAGGAGTTTTCAAATTATCCTGCTACTTCGGGGAGGGGGCGTGTTTCACAAAGATTTAAAGGACAAGTCCACCCTAACATATAGTCCACCTGAACAAATAGAGAAAAATCCAACCAGCATAACACTGAAAGTTTCATCAAGATCGGATGTAAAATAAGAAAGTTATGACATTTTCAAGTTTCACTTAATTTCACAAAACAGTTATATGCCCATCCTGGTCGGTATGCAAATGAGGAGACTGATGACGTCATCCACTCACTATTTCTTTTGTATTTTATTGTATGGAATATTAAATATTCGTATTTTCTCCTCATTGTCAAGTGAAACAACAATCAATTTCTCTTGAACATGTGGAATTAGCATTGTTTAATACTATATGGTTCAGTCAACTTGGTTCTTATTGTCAAATCTGTAAAAAAAGAAATACCCGGTAATGTATATTTGAAACAATGAAAAACAAAAGAAATAGTGAGTGATGGACATCATCGACCGAATCATTTGTATGTCTGAGTTATGCATACAATGTTTTGTGGAAAATAAGCGAAACTTCAAAATGCCATAACTTTCTTATTTTACATCCGATTTTGATGAAATTTTCAGCATTTTGCTGGTTTTATTTTTCTCTATTTATTCAAATCAACATTTTTCTGGGGTGGACTTGACCTTTAAGTATGACCAAAATTCCATTTGGTATTTAAAGCATCACCGCATTGGTCAAATCATGCTCATGGGATGTGTGCTGCAGTGGTGGTGCCGTTGTGTATCACAGGCCATGAGTTTGATATCCAAAGGGCAATGTAAATTTTCTATAGGGTACACTCCTATTTTTACAGAGCACAAATGGGAAAAGGAAAAAACAAATCTCCAAGACCAACGGGATGGGGCATTGAGGCCATCAAAACTAAAGAGGGCTTCCATGACCACGGCCTTTGACCAATACGGTTTTGTGTGTATCACATGTAATAGAGAATATAAGTGTACTTTTTTAGTCCGACTTAAATCTTTATGAGACATCCCCCCCCCCCTGGACTACTCAAGCTAGAATCTTGAAATTGAGCAAACTCAGGCTATTAAATGAAGAACCACCTGATGTAGGTTCATGATAATACTAGTGCAGAATTTAATTTCTGGCACTATGGTACCAGATTGTTTCTTGTAATTTGTGAGAATGGGAACTAATCAACTAGATATGAAAAATTAATATCTTATTTTGCATAGACATTTATTGTGCTTTTCAAGCGTCAGTATTTAAGCAAAACTTGCAGTCTTCATACTTCTTCATCCAAATTATAAGGTAGAATCTTGAAATTGAGCAAACTCAGGCTAATGAAGAACCAGCTGATGTAGGTTCATGATTACACTATTAAACTCAGTATTACTGGCACTTTGGTGGTAGCTCTAACTATCAAAGCTTGTTTCTTGTAATTTGCGAGAATGGGAACTAATCAACTAAATATGAAAAATAAATTCCATGTTTACACAGATATAAAGTCAAGCTTTGACAAGTTGTATCATGTTTCAGTTTCATGTTTTGATCAGAGAAGCATGAATGTCAATTATTTGCAGAGGGAGTGAAATAACAAAGCCATCACTGGTACTTTCGGTTTAATTCATATCATAATTTCAAGGCCCCCCGTACACAATATGAGGGGCTCAAAGAAGGCTCTTGACCGTCTCCCCTTTCTCAAAATAAAGTTTGCTTGTTGTAATACTGCAAATTTTCACAAACCCCAAACTAAATTATGCTGCAGATCAATGTAATCAACTTGATAATCTTGATTGCTTTAATTGTTAGTATATGTACTTAAACAAATTTTAATATTTTGCATAGCCATGCAAGTTACCAAACTGTTGACAAATTCAAAACAACATCAACAAGTTTTGTTTTATTTTATTGCAAAAAAAAAAAAAAACATTAAGTGCCTTGCACACAAATCTACAACATATATATAGTTTCATGCAGTGTGGCCTTATACCGAATGCCTGTGGTTGATATCAAAATGAAAATAAGGTGGAAAACATGGTTAGTGTATTTGCAAAGAGATATGCAAACATCATCATTTTTCTAGAATCAACTTCCACTTAAATGTATTTGTCTACGTCTTATATGACCCATAAAAAAGTTAGTCACATATAAACATAAGAGTGTATTTAGGACCCAGAGACCATTGATATGTGCGTTTAACACTACAAATTATAATTTGCTTGTGTGGGGGTGCATCATTTAAAATACATGGAGGGGATTCCTGATTAGGGATTGGTTCTCAATCACCTTCAATTCTTTGACAGAGGTGATCTTTCTACTAATAGGCTTAAAACTCACCTACGTAAAAAATACAACAGCAATACAGCTTTAAGCTACCAAACATAAACCTTACTTAAAATGTCTGATTTCTGCTTGGTTCAACAAATTAAGTAAACTGTAGCATTCAATATTCTTACAAATACTTGATAATGCCTTAATCAGATGTCATCCAGAAAACTTGATTCTTCAGAACTTCAGTCAGTGAATTCATTGGTACTATCAAGAGAAAAGTATAATGCTATAGTATAATGCTTATTTTGTGTGACGTGTACCTGTGTCCATAACTCACTAGTTACATCTTACTTATTTTCATATGATTTTAATGAAATTTACTTGTCATACTTGTTTGATTTTTCTCTATTTTAAAAAAAAAACATTTCATTGGATTGGACTTTCCCTTTTAAAAAGAATTTTTACAATGTAACACTTAATCTGTTTTCAATTCTGATAGAATAAAATTAATATTTCTAATATATCACTTATTTCTGTGGTCACTGGTCAGAAGGGAAAATATCACTACAAGCCACCTCCATACATTGCAGTTTTTAATGAAAATAGGGCCGTCTGCACCAGCCCGAGTCTTCAAATTAGCACGCTATTTCTGATCCGGCAAATTATCCCGATCTGAACAATCTTGAGATTATTTGTAATGGAGACGCAATTATCGCGCTAGTTCGCAGGATTAATCTTGAGATTGCAATCCCAAGTCAACTTGGGATTATTTGCAAAATAGCGCATTATTTGCAAAATACATGTAGCGCGCTATTTTACGAATTATCCTGCTAATTCGCAGGTGCAGATGCACTCGGGGTTATTCATTCATGGCGTCACACCATAATACATCGATGCCTCGCTCTAGCAGGAATCGCTCTTCTTGTGATGGTGGAGACGGGGTTTCTTGAATCTCGAGATTAATCGCTAAGAGGAACGATCAGGCTAAAATCTCGATATTTAGCAAACTCTGGCTGGTGCAGTACCGCCTATAGAGGGATAGGGAAGGGGTGTAAAAAGGTGAGCTGGGTCTAGTATACACAAAGGTTAGCGATTAATTGTACGCTTGATTTTCACGATTGATTGTATATTGTAGTCAGTGCAATCAGGGACGTGTCTCCCTCTCACATCCCTGGTGCAATCAATAAATCGTAGAAAAATGCTGTATGATCATTGCTAAGCTTTGTGTTATATGGGCCTCTGATTATAATAAGTTACAGTGTACAGTGTGAAAAGTGACATCAAAGTATTGCTTCTAACATTACCATCCACTTAGTATTGCTGTTGATGTATGAAGTTTGAAGAATATCTAAAATAATGAGTTGGAAAGAAAATTGCTACATGTAACACTATAACAACAAAATAGTCATTTTTTTACTACCATATAAGGACACACTTTTTTGGGGGCAAAATCCTGCTTATTTTAAATCGATTACACTACGACACCACTCAACTGTACTGTTATACAAACATTTGACCACAAGTTTTCAAAACTATTTCGCAATACATTATTTCCTCATTGGTCAAATATAAATTTCTTTGACATCTCTTCTTGTAAATAAGTATCTCTAATTACAATAATGTAACCCTATATGACTATGTATATCATACCAAGGAATATTTGGAGTCACACCAAAATCAGGACCAATGTGGGGGAAAAGATACCCTAAATGCAATGAGATAAACTCAGACATATATTTTTACTTTCATTTTTTCTTTGATTTCTGATAAATTATCATTTCATACTTACCAAAGAAGTAGCCACGCTCTGCAATTTCACAGTCGACAAAATCCTGCAGAAAAGAAAATTCACAGGAGAGAGAAAAAAATTATTATTTTTTTAGTTCCCAACTCTAAACGACATGAAATTTCAAATCTCGAACTCGAAATCAAGGATATATATTTCAATAATTTATGGGGAATCACCTGAACTACTACTAAAGAAGATCTCATAAATTAAAATGGCACTCAATGAAAAATATGCCCACATGTAACATTACAGAACTTTAAAAATTAATTAACAGCAATTCAATGATGGATTCCCACCACATGTTGTTGAAAACATAATTTAGTCAACTTATTCATGAAGTATAGTCTATGATAAAAAAAGGTCAAAATGTCTTTTTGTCTGAAAAAAAAACCTCTGAATACTTTGACATCTCGCCATTTCACAGACCTGACATTTCTGACTGATTTTTAATCATCATCTGTTGAGCTGCCACGCCTACAATGTTAAAAAAAACCTGATTTTACAGAAAAATAAACGATGATTTTGCAGAAAGCAATCACGGAATCATTCTGTAAATTCATAAAACAAAAAATTTTCTGCAATTTAACAGAACAGGTCTGTTTAAAAAGGGGGAAATTTGTAACGTTCCATACACCAAATACCAATTTCCTGTAATTTTACATGATATAATGTAAGATTATGCAATCTGGTAAGATTACGGGTGTTCTCGGGACTCTGCTGCAGGAACTTCTTTTATTTTAAGGATAAATTTTCTAACAGTGTATACATTTAATTATATTTTCTATGATTTTAATATAAAGAATTAAGTTATATAAATTATCAAGAAATAAAATTCTTGCAGTTTTCTTGATATGAAAAAATAATTTTGTGTTGTTACCAAATGGTTAAAGTGTGGCAGACCCTTTCAGTTTGCATAGGCAGGGCTATCAGGTTGAAAAGATTGAAACCAATGGGAATGAACAGAAAGGACATGAACTGTGAAAATAATATGACAGAGTAATGGTGCAATTTCTACTCTCTAGCCTGTTTATATTCTTTTTTTTTTTTTTTTTTTTTTTTTAAATTATGATTTTATTGTTTTCATAAATAATCAATTACAAAAAATCACAATATTTACATAATTAGACATGATCGTAATCAAACAAACAAAAATAAAACATTGATAAAGAAAAAGAAGAAAAAAAAGTGACAAGTAACATAATCCAGAACAAACTAAAACAATTAGAATCTGAACACATACGTACAACCAATATATCAGGTAATGAGCCGTGGAAAAATATTAACCTGTACTTGCGGGGTAAAAAAAAATCAACATGTTTTACAAGTTAACTTCTTCAAAGCTCAAATCTCCATTTTAGCCTGTTTATATTCTTATAAATCACACACCAAGAGTGATGAAGAATAGTCGTACCATTCCTGGGAAAATGTTGAAACTGGTTTCCAAAATATTGTTCCCATTCATCCCATAGTTCTATTCTTCTTGTTATGGTTCTGATTTCAAATACATTGAATACAAATAAATGTGAACTAAACATTTTAAACGAGAAACACAAAGTGACAACATATCTTTTCCAAACAAACCTTCATTATAGTGCAAACCACTGTAAGCAAATAAGCAGCCTGATTTTGGGGCTCTTTTTTATCTACTTTTTATTCCCATTTCTATAGTCATTGAAATCCAGTTTGTGATTGGTTGGACTGTAATACATCTTCTTTAAAGGGGTGGTCCGGGCTGAAAATATTTATATCTGTATAAATAGAGTAAAATTCACTGAGCAAAATGCTGAAAATTTCATCAAAATCTGATAACAAATATAACAAAGTTATTGAATTTAAAGTTTATCAGTATTTTGTGAAAACAGTTATATGCACATCCTCATGAATATTCATTCAGTGGGCGGATGATATCATATCCCCACTTTCCTTTTCCTTATGTTATTACATGAAATCATAATTGTTTCATTTTTTCAAACATGTATAAATGATATGTCTCCATTATGATGAAATAATCCAATTGTTTTAGTTCTTGGTAGAAAAAATTTGAATAAACCTAATTTCATATAATAAAATACAAAAGAACAAGTGGGGATATGACATCATCAGCCCACCTAATGACATGCCTAGAACTGTTTCACAGGAACGATGCAAATCTTTAAAATTCAATAACTTCGTTATTTGTTCAAAGAACTAAATGCAAATTTTTTTTTTTTTAATTCCTTCAGTCATACATTGTCTTTGCCAAAAAGAAAAATATTGAATAATGATAATGATTTCCATTAATCTGACATAAGGAGTGGCTAATAATTCCTGAAATTGCCTTTAAACTATAATACAGCATAGACATTTCAGGCTGGGAAACTAAATTTTTAAAAATCCCTGAAAAAAATATTTTATTTTTCCCTGGAAGTAAAGAAACTTTTATTGGATTCAACTTTTTGTTCACCTTCAGTAAAACTTTGCTGAGCCTGAAAACACATTGCAATAAAGATCTCTGTTCATGCATCAAATGACTTCTTTTGAATATACATGCAAACTTTTTATCTAAACCACTGAAAATCAAATATTTGCATCATCATTCATATTGTATCTTTAAATGACATGTCTTGTGTCAATATTGCGATAATCGAACTACTGCATGGTGTACACATTTCATAGGCAATAGTTTTCATAAATTATGTAGCAACATACTTTTTCTGCAACAAAAATTTCCACTAAAAAAAAATATATATATTGTAGTAGAGTGCATGATTCAATCTGCAAGTATTTCAGAATTTGTGGTTCTCCATGGTTTATCAATCAGGTAAATTGATATGTTTCTTTATTAATTCATATAACCTTGCTGTCATTCATTCATTTCTCAATTCATTCACTCACTCACTGATTCATTCATTCATTCAGTCAGTCAGTCAGTTATTCAGTCATTCAGTCACTCACTCACTCACTTATTCATTCAATCATTAATTCCATTTTTCTTTCATAGATTCATCCATCCACTCACTTTATCTGTTCATAATCTATTCATCAATCATTTTTCCATTCCTTCACTCACTCAATTTTTTTCATTTCACTTATTCATAACCTGTCTTTCTTTCTTTCATCTATAATTCTTTCATCCATTCCCTTTTTCCATTCACTCAATGTTTCATTCATTATCTATCCTTCCATCAATTCATTCAATCATTCTTATATTCATTCTTCAATTATTTACTCAATAATCCATTCATTCATTCCATAAGTTCACGTCAAGAAACACAAAATATCATGACTACTTTATCAGAACACGAGGGAATACAATATACATGTAAGCCTATAACATGAGAATTCAAAATAAATAGGCCTTCAATGATTGTCTTCTTTGTGTTGGTTCTCACACTGATCATTCAATTCAGACTGACCATTCCATTCAGACTACAGTCCTACGCTCACCCCATGCCTGTCCGCTCTTTGGGGGAATTCCCCTCAATCAATAATCATTGTCTAAAAAAATCAGACCCTTTCATTGTGAGCTCAAGCATCAAGCTTACCTTATAACTCTACATGTATGCTTATTTCTAACTTAAATTTTTTGATGCACTTCATATTGTTGCATACGTGTAAATCATATCAGTCAAAGGCTTTAAATACATATTTTTACATAATCATGATACAAGGTCTGACTAAAAAGACTAGTTAAAGAGCATGGACTCGCATTCCATTTGTTTTCAGAAGAGGGGACATGTATTTGTATGGCAAACAGATAGGTACATCTACAAGGTAATCCATTTTTCCAATTCCAACAGGGGAGTTCCTCTTTTGACAACTTTTATAGGCTGTGTGTGTCTCTCTCATGGTATCACTACAACAATGGCAGATGGCAGGGTGACTTAAATGTCCGCTCAACCCCCCCCCCCCATTACATATTCATATTCTGACTATAATTGGTTTAACATGTTCTGACTATCACCATGAAAACTTTGACGTTTGACCCTACCCATTTGTCACACATGTCATGTGCATGCAGGTATTTCATAAGGGCTGGTAGTTTACTGACTATTAGTACAAAGCATATTAATACTATAAGAGATTATATAATAATTTCAATATAATGTATGTTATGACGATAACATACCTAAACATATTAACATATCTAACACAAACTCTCTCAGCGCCACCCTCCCTTTTTTATATCGATCTACCAGAGAAATCTCACTTTAAGTTTTAAAAATCAATGACAGAATTTCCTAAACCCATGCGACACACTTGGTGTTTTGTTTAATAAAACGTTTTTAAGTAACTGGCTAGCCCATTGCATGAATCATCTATCAATATTCACAATTACAGCATGAATCTTCAAAATTATTAAAAGATGATCTAGTACTAATGATGATAATAGGTGTTTATTATATACGCGTAGCATTGCCTATACATGTATCTACTAAATATTCTATTCTGAGGCGCACAAGGAACATAAAAGGTATGAAATAGTTTGGATGAGTGTCGAGTCAAGAATTGCATAAAAGTTATTAGAAAAGAATTAAGTTAATGTATGTTGCACATCTGAAAACTTATTCCAGAGATGGTGCTGCAGCAGAGAAAGCCCATCCACAATACTATAGGCTTCTAATATTTTGGGGATCTTTAGACGATGCTGGCATGATGATCTCATGCTACAAGCTGGTGAGTAAGCCATAACAAAGTCTTGTGAATAGATTAGTGCCTAAAAGACAATCGATTACTACAATCATAACCTCCTGAAGGTAACAAAAGTACAAAACTGTAAATATCTTTTTCCCCTTAAAGTGAAACTTAGGTTGTTAATCAGCATTTGGTAGAGGTTGCTACCCCCAGACTATCACGAACAACTATCTTAAATATGGGACTTTCGATAGTCCCTAAATTTTATATATATTTTTTTGCTGAACAGTCATTAAAATTGTCCGGTAAAAGCACATATATACATGTAGGCTTTAGAATATTGTACCTGTTGACACTTGCATTTTTTATCTATTCATATCTAATAAATTTAAAAAAAACATGAAAAATGAAAAATTCCATTAATTTCATGTGGACGATAAATCCAATCTTACATGAAAAAAAGTTTTATTCAATATTATTGGCTCTTTTGGACAAACCACATTTATTCAATGGCAGTCAACATCACTGATGGGGGGAACAAAGGAATATTGACTTATTTCTTAAGTAACAAGATTAAGGGCAAAATTCTTGGACAACCCATGATGTTAATCTGTGTTGAACTTAACACATTTAATTAATAAATTAATATTAAATTAAATTCAACCTGCAGAGACAGTTTAAAAAATTGGGCCCAACATTAACAACCGAAATCAGTCGCATCACCAAAATGAAATCAGCACCTGTATCCACTGAAAGTACAGTAATAAGAGAAAAAAATAAACAGCTGTACCCTCTGTTTGGAAGAGATGTACATGTAGTTTCATTTTCCACCAACAGTAAACAAGGCAAGGTAACAAAATTCTATACAGATATTGAATCAACATTCTACTGAAAAGTTCGGGGGAATTTCACAATGACCTCGTTCACACCACAAAACGATGTTTGTTCGGTGCTTTTGGGCATGGAAATATGGTAACCACGGCCATGGGCGTTGGTCCCCAGGCAAACCAACTGGAAAGATCCACACCATTATCATGTGTCGAGGATAAGTTCGATATTTCAACACATCTTTCATATCAAACTTTCTATGATTTATTTTGTACGTTTTCCAAAATCATGTTTTAGCTTACGTGTGTAGAAGATCTGCAGGTATTTTGGGCCAGCATATACACATAAGAATGAATTAGATGAATAAACAGATGGATCCAAAGTCCATTCTTTTGAAAATCTAAAAATCATAGATCTGTGAACTGTGTTCGAGGAGGGATATTGTTCCCCTCTTAATAAGAACAGAATGGCATGACACTCCCACAAGTCTTTCCAACCATGCCATCCCTTATACTAGTTACAAATGAGGTCACTGGTGAAAGACCTAAATAAGTTCATGCATGTATACATGTACCTGTAGTCAAAACATATTTATTGGTTACATCATTTACGACAGACATTGTTCAACATACTTGTTGACATACTTGTTAAATATAATTATCAACTATTATTATCTATCAAAGCCAAGGCGAAGTGAAGTACAACCTGACACAAATTGTTTAAAAAAATCAAACAGGAAACATCTTGAAAAATATAACGAATTTAAGAAGTAAAATAAGAAAGTGATGACAATATTTTGTTGAATTCCACAAAACATTTATTCTGGTTTGAGTACAAATGAGGGAATCACCAGGTAGTTTTTATGCAAATTTCATGTACAATTACAAATTACGCTTAATTTACATTGAATAATGTCAAAGACTGATGCGTGTTCTTGTCATAGTGTCGCAAATTGATGCCTGTCGTCATGGTTAAGCATGCTATTTTATTCATTAGTCCACTGTTTTGAATTGATGAATCCACTGTTCAAAACAGTGGACTCGATTTGGAACAACGTACTCCAGCGTCGCAAATTTGGTCTAAAAAAATGAGCAAGAATGGAAAAAGTCAGCGAGAGGGGCGGTCAAAAAATTCATGCCGCAGCGAAATCATGAAATTCACCTAGGAGGGTCAAATTGACCCCCCCCCCCCCACCCCGGTTAAATAAGGGTAAGTCCTACTGTCATTTCTCACTCTTTATGATGTATTATTTTTCCACAAATCAAAAATCACCACTCAATGTTCTCAGATAAAATAAAATTATTCTATCTGCCTATTAAATATATCATGAGACACATTGAATGTTAACAGAAAAAAAAAATCTAAACAAATCTCATTTGATGGATATTCACTAAACCTTCATATCTTTCTTTTACTTTTCTGTTTTTAATAAAAACACATTTTATTAAAACCACATCAAAGCATGGCAAACTCTTTAAGTGCTACTATAATCATTAGATAAGTAAACAAATATAATATACTGTTTTCCTTGCCAACTCAAATATCAATTGAGCTTTATATCTAGTTTTAAGCTCAAAGCAGATTTTGTTTGCAAGAATACTTTTTAATGCTCTTTACAAGCTCTACATCTCAATTTTGAAGATTTATCTGTGATTGTTCAAAATCTTAGTTTATTCGCATTTATTGGGATAAACAAAGTATCAGAACAATACCAGAGGCAGAAAGCAATGTGAAAGAAGTTTCTTATAATTCTGGGGAAGTTTTTTTTTAATGGTGTTGACTATTAAAACTATATGTTTAAATCTTGCTTTTGCAAAGAAACCTCTTTTATGCATGGCCACTCATTCTACAGTATGTATTGTGATGAAAACTGAAATATACCTTTACTTTTATGAAAGAACAAAGATTGCATAATGGAAACTTATATTATGATTTTAATATTTTCTTCAATAAATATCCTCTTCTTCAGAGATCAAATAATAACTTAATGTCAAGAAAATCATTGCCAGTGTAATCTCCTTAATGTTGATTCATACTGAAAGCTTCTAGCTAAATCAAACAGTTCATTAAAATCCTGTTTACAGCTCTAGTTTTAATTTTCATATAGAGCAAATAAGCATCACCTAGAATGGTCAAGATCAGTAATTTCATTTGGATTATTTCCTTCAAATGAAATCTACCAATGCATCCCTACTATACACCTTACATGGATAATAATTTTCATTTTGTAAGCTTGAAGAATAATAAATTTGTTTGAGTTCTCATCCTTTTTTTGGTCCAAGGCCATGCAGCATTTCCTATTTTTTAATGGATTTTCCTTTTCTACAGCACCATTATCTACTGTTTTGGTGCCAAGACAGATCAACACACTACATTATATATAATTTAGTAGAAAACTTTTATTGAGATGATTACGAAAATCAAATTATAAAGTTTAATTGCAAATATCATTTTCATAAATCTTCTTAATAAATTTTCATTGTTTCTTCAATCATTGTACCTACTCACAAACATTTTTTTTTTCATGTACTGCTGTCAGAGAAAAATCTCCACATGTCATCGAAAGTTAGAGGGATGCTCCGGGCCGAAAATACAGATTCACAGAGCAAAAATACTGAAAATATACATACATATACATATACAAAAATACAATATCTTAGGTAGGGGCAAAAGAACAGAATTCACAAAAGAAATGTACTCTGAAAAAGAAAAGACACGTGACCCACAGAAAATTGTAAACATCTTAAACAAATATTTTGTAAACATAGGGCCAACGTTATCAAAAACTTTTATAACTAATGAGCTCTCTTTTAAAGATTTTTTACCTGAACGAGCTGAAAACTCGATATTTTTCAAACCCGTAAGACCACACGAAGTTATATCCATAGTAAAATCCCTTAAAAATACCAAAACTTGTGGTCATGACGATATTAACTCATTTATCTTAAAACAAATAATTTTCTTTATAGCTGATCCACTATGTCATATTTTCAACTTATCATTGTCTCTTGGATGCTATCCGAATTCTTTCAAATTAGCACGGGTCGTACCAATATTCAAAAAGGGAAATCGTATCCAATGTGAAAATTACCAACCTATATCTATCTTACCCTCTTTATCTAAAATCTTAGAAAGAATAATTCATATCCAGGTATATAATTTTTTAGACAAAAACAAATTACTTTGCACCGCCCAATATGGTTTTAGGAGACAACATTCAACTGAATTAGCAGTTTTGGACTTATATGATAGAATAACCAAATCCCTTGCAAAAAAACAATATATAACTGGATTATTTTGGACCTTTCAAAAGCGTTCGACACGCTTGATCATTCAATATTAATACATAAACTTGAACGTTATGGTATAAGGGGTACGCCTCTTGCATGGTTCAAAGATTATTTAAAGAACAGAATTCAATACACTGAGGTCGACTTAAATAAATCACAAATTTTAGAACTCCAGTGTGGCGTCCCACAAGGATCCATTCTTGGGCCGCTTCTTTTTATAATATATATGAACGACATTGTAAATTCTTCCGAAATGCTTAGCTATGTGTTATTTGCAGATGATACGACACTGTTATATTCTCATCATGATTTTAATAAAATGTTCGTCACTATCAATGTAGAATTACGTAAACTAACCAACTGGCTACAATGTAATAAGTTATCTCTAAACCTCAGTAAAACCAATTATATTATATTTCACAACCCAATCAAAAAGATTATGGAAGACCAGTGCCAAATCTTAATAGACAATACCCTAATTGAAAGGAAAACTAATGTTAAATTTCTTGGCGTTGTTCTCGATCAACATTTAAACTGGAATTTGCATTTTCAGCATTTAAGAACTCATATTTCTAGAATTATTGGTATAATGTTTAAACTTAAAGATACGTTAATGCCAAAGTCTATTATACTATTGTACAATTCTTTCATATTATCTTATTTATCTTATGCTAATATTGCGTGGGGTTGTGGAACCAAAAGAAATGTTAATTCCTTATTGCTACTGCAGAAAAGAGCCATAAGAATTTGCACAGGTTCTCCTTACTTAGCCCATACTGATCCAATTTTCAAAAAACTGAACATATTAAAAATATCTGATATCAATATCTTACAAACTGCAAATTTTATGTTCAATTATACTAATCACTTGGTTCCAAGCAATTTTAATTCAATGTTTATACGCAATACCCAGGTTCATGAACACAATACCAGAGGTTCTAACAATTTTCATCTTAGTAATCCCAAAACAGTACTTGCTTATAAATCCATTAGACATAGAGGACCTGATGTTTGGCACTCGCTGCCTTGTGAAATCAAAAAATGTTCTTCGCTTTATTCTTTTAAACGTAAGCTAAAAAAACACATTATATCATCATATGACTCATAAATCTTCTTAAAGTGTATTTTGATAATTTATATATTGTTACACTGGCTTCCAGTTCCCGATGGGGGAGGGGGGGGGGGTTAGGACATTTGTATTTATATTTTTTTCATCCTGTTCATGTCATTATTTTTAACCTATGCCAATATATGTATTGCCATGATGGCACTCGGGGTCTGCCTCGTCAAGACCTTTCGGTCTTTTGCAGTCTCCCAAATTTCATTTTATATTTATGTTTGTTTAATTGTTTTGTTACTATGTATTTCTCTGATATTGTATCTTGTATTTTTATTGAATGGAATTTGAATAAATTGAATTGAATTGAATTGAAAATTTCATCAAAATCTGAAAACAAATAGCGAAGAACTTTTATTGAAATTCAAAGTTTAGCAATATATTGTGAAAACATTTACATGTATATGCACATCATCATGAATATTCATTAGGTGGGCTGATTGTCACATCCCCACTTTCCTTTTTCTTATGTTATTACATAAAATCATAATTGTTTCATATTTTCAAACATTGTGTAAATGATACGTCTCCATTGTAATGAAATAAGTTGCAGCAATGAATATCTCATGCACTAAATCAGTTGTCAATCCATTTTATTTAGTTATTGAAGGAAAAAATTTGGATAAACCTAATTTAATATAATACAAAAGAACAAATTTGGATAGGACATCATCAGTTTGCTCATTGAATATTCATTAAGACATGCCTAGAACTGTTTTATTGGAATAATGCAAATTCCTTGTTTAATTTTGATCAAATTTTCAGTGTTTTGCTTGTCTGATTTTTCTTTCTGTTCATTATTTTCAGCCTGGAGTACCCATTTAAAACTGAAATCTGATCTAAAATAGAATTGGTGCACTCATTTTGGCATGGACTCTCGTTGACTTGATGCTTGAATTCAAAATTTTTCACCACTCACCCGAAAATCAGCATAATTATGCTGTGGGTATCAATTGGATTATCTCCAAGAAGTTTATTTTATTTCAATGCAAATTGTTTTGGATTTTGTACTTACAAAGCAAAGGAATGAAAGGGAGAGCTTTATAATATGTCAAAGTAATCACAAATATTCTTGATTGTATTCTAATTGTTGAACTCTGAAATCAAAATAAAGTACTTGAGCATTGAGCAATGTAGAGACAGAGCAAATATTTTACAAAGAACCAATCACTAAGTATCACAATTGTCTGGCTATATCTAATGATAAAGAAAGCAGGCAAATATGAAGCAAGAGATAAGATAAAAAATTTCAAATGATTCACAATTCGTGATCATGATGACACGATCCATCATCGCCCACCCTGTTTCATCATGGTCATTAAAATTAAACCAAGATCTCGAGGCTCTAAATGGACATGGAATGAATAATCCCAATTTTCTTTGGCAAACTTAAGTCACTTCAAATTCAAAACACCATGAAATTTACATTAAAATAGAGTTAAAACTTTGAACATGCCCCCCCCCCCCCAGGGTTGTAATAAAAAACGTTTTTATAAAAATACAAAATAAAAAAACGTTTTTTATTGTTTTAAAACATTTTAAATCGTTTTAAAACATTTTTTTTTCCAACGAACGATGAAATAAATACATTTTTGGAGTAAGTAAGAGATTTTTGTTACTGAATTTCCAATAGAAAAGTTCAAATTTTCCCCCAAATTACAAAATCATTGAAATTGAATGCAAAAAAGTTGACATTTCATAAGTGTATTCCTCATACATGTACATGTACTTTTGAGTCTAGGGGGTGAGAAGAATTTGCACAATGTAAGAAAATGGCATTATCTATAGACTATGGACTTTCAAAGCTTAATTTCATTTAATCAATATGCTTTATTTCATTTTAATCAATACCAATTTTAGTGCATGAAATACAAGTTTGGGTTTAAATCTAAATAAATAAAGCAGTTGAACTGCTTATTTCTTTAATTGAGGAATTCTGATCAAAATGTTTTTTTAATGTTTGTTTTAACTTTTTTTAAATATTTCTTATGTACAGTTTTTGGTTAGTTTAGTTTTCTTAATCGTTTTTAATGGAAATCATTTTCAAATCATTTACAAATATTGATACAGATATGAATGTTGGCGGAAAATTCGCAAATGGCTTTATGAAATCACGTTATTGAGCAATTCGGGGCCTGACATGCACTTGTGTAATATCATAATCGCATACCCATGCATGCATCCCAAAAATAGTCTTGAACAATATGGCGTGGCCCTGTCGTGCTTATGGATTTATCAGAGAAATTTTTCAGGGGGCCATTACGGTCCCCTGGGATTGTTAGGATTAAAGTTCAAGTCCACCCCAGAAAAATGTTGATTTCAATCAATAGAGAAAATTCAAACAAGCATAATGCTTAAAATTTCATCGAAATCAGATATAAAATAAGTTACAATTATGACATTTAAAAGTTTCGCTTATTTTTCACAAAACAGTAATAACAAAACATCTCAGTGCTATGCAGATGAGAGAGTTGATGGTGTCCCTCACTCACTCTTTCTTTTGTTTTTTATTGTTTGAACAATGCAATTTCAATTTTTACAGATTTGATAATTAATAACCTACTTGACTGAACCAAAAATGTTAAAACAATGGTAGTTCAACAAGTTCAGGGAGGAATAAAACTTTATTTCATATGACAATGAGAAAATAACGAAATACAAAATAAATAGTGAGTGATGTCATCAGTCCCCTCATTTGCATACCAACTAAGATGGGCATATTACTGGTTTGCAAAATTAAGCAAAACTTTAAAGATGTCTTAACTTTATTATTTTACATCCGATTTTGAAAAAAATTTCCGCATATTTTTTTTCTTGGGGTGGACTTGTCCTTTAAGGTTTGCTAGCTGACTATCTTATACTGAATTAAATTACTTTTCTTCATCTTTACGAAGCCGGAATTTTACCTGCTTTTGTGTGTACCAACTGTACCTCAAGAATACAATGTCAGTTTTACAGTCTATTTGTAAAATATTATTGTGCTTGTGCAACACTTCCATTTCATTCAAGTACTACTATTACACATTTGAGCTTATTTTAAATAGTGTTTCTTTCCTTGTCTAAATAGTGAGCACAACACTCAGATGTTTGTTATAATGAGAATATCTTGATGTGCACAATTGAACAAGAGGATTTCAAGGAACATGACAAAGGGATTATGGAGAAAGGGAGAATAAGGGGAAAGAGAGAGGAGAAAAAGAGGAGTTTTGAGAAAGAGATCTAGTTAGAAGAAAATAATATACCATTACCACTTAAAAAAAGAAAGTATTAACAAAAAATCATCTAAAATCACGTCCATGACCATTATAACACACAAGTCTATGAGGTGTTTCAAAACGCGTTTTAAAACACACCATTTAAAACGTGCCAACCCTGCCCCCCCAAAAAAAAAATCAATAAAAATCTATGGACCTTGTCGGATTGTCC
This sequence comes from Lytechinus pictus, assembly GCF_037042905.1. Lineage (NCBI taxonomy): Eukaryota > Metazoa > Echinodermata > Echinoidea > Temnopleuroida > Toxopneustidae > Lytechinus > Lytechinus pictus. Next base: position 7,546,693 of record NC_087247.1, read on the forward strand.
AGGTTTCAAGTTGTAGTCATATATGTTTAACTAAGACCTAACTAAAAATGATTTTGTTATATCATTAGTACATATAGCCTACTACTTCACTGGTTATTATGTAATACTTAGCTTTTGGTCAGCTGACACACAGCTTTTCTGTTTGACTTTAATAATCTAAATGGTTAGGAATGTATTGTTCAAATATAAATATTTTCTTGCCCCCTTGCCAATAACAACAATCCATACTTCCAACAAATTTAAAACTAAGACTTAGAACTTGCTTTAATGATCAAGTAATATCAAATGAACAGAATGTAAAAAAAAAAAAACACGATCAAATTTTAACCAAAACCAGAACACGGGGTTGATTTCTAGGATTGCAATAATTATGATCAATTGAAAACAAAAATAAGTCACCACAAACCATTAAAAAATTGAAATTTATGCATATCACATATTCACATATCATATGGGGCAGCTGCTCGTTTATGTTTATGTTTATGACACTCATTCAATGAACAAGGTCATGATATACATGTAACCTGGTTTATGATGTCACAAATCCAAAACTTTAACATTCTAATAACTTTCTTAATCTTTAATGGATTTTCCTCAAACCTTCACCAATACTTTTACAACAAAATTTTCTTCAGGGTGAACTTTCCCATTAAGTGAGCTTGATGCATGATGGTGTAAATCAGTGAGTCAAATACATCTTAAGCCCGATTTTCAATAGAAAATTTTCATTCTGTGAAATTCAATGAATATAAGAGTATAAATTCACAATTTTATTTTGATTTCTTATCAAATATATAAGACCAAAAATGTAAATTAAATTTGATATGGGACAGAGCTATTAAAAAGTATGATTGGAGTAAATGACTGAAAAAAAGGTAAATATATTTATAAAAGAATTTAGACTAGATTTTTGTATAAAGTTTGACATATTTTAGCCATTTCTGAATCAGCAAATGCTCAAATTACCTGCTTTTGTAATCTATGATATGTATACGATTTGTAGTCATTTCATTCTACCCAGCAAAGTGGTGAAAATTTGAAAGTGCTACTGCAAACTGAATTAAAACAAAGAAATAATAAGACTTATCTTCTTTAAGTTGTCATTGATGACTATAATTGATTTGATTTTTGTTGTGATTTTTAACCTCCACTGACTGCATGGAAATTAGAAATCGGGGGCCTACATTTAAATTTTGATGTATTACTTTTTGCAAAAGTATTCATCAAGAAATGTCAGGGAAATTAAAATAACTTTTTTTTTCAAAAATATATTAACACTTCTCAAAATCTATCATTTTCAAAGAACAAGAAAGTATCCATCCCTTTGTGACAAACACCTCACAGTGGATTCCTCTTACTCTTAGAAATAAATGCTCAGAGCCTCATTATTCAATTTAATTTTCTTAAATAACCTGGTCCTGGACAAAAATAAAAATTGTGGTATTATAGGCCTATACATAAAATTTGGTATTATTTTATTGGTTATTTATTACAAATAAATATGGAGTCTTATTTTCATCTCACTCTTAAATTAGCGTTTTCTTTTCACTTACTTGCTGCAATGAGAAATTAGGTCTCATAATTCTTAATAAAAAAAATCAAATAGATCTACTCCATCAAAAAAAACGGTAGAAGAAGGCACAAACCTGGCCATGTGAAAAAGAACAATCCGTTGTTGGGCCTTGTTCCTCGAGACAGCAAGCATCCCCTGACGAACAAAATACCAACACCAGCAGAAGAAGAACCACGGAACACGAGCGGCTCCACCCCGGTGGTCCCGGCGTAAGGGGAAGCCGCATGATGGCAGATGGAGAACCGAGAACCGAAGATTTTTGGTGTCGTTCAGATCCAGAGACTTTTCTATATCTCTCAAAACTTCACATCCTGATCAAAGTGATGTCGGCCAGTAATAGACAGTTCATCGTATTTTCAACTTAATAGAATTCCACCGAGCTTACTAAGTTAAAAAGGAAATAAATGTGAAGTCGAAGGACTTCACCGCGCGCACCAGCGACTGTTTCTGCCTATCAACTCAAACTTACTTTGCCAGAAGCTCCAAAATTTTACCACTTCGCTGCCAAATCCGGACAACAGGTGGTGGGAGATCAACTGTAATTATGTCGAGTGCCCTCTCTCGATAAAGGGAATGTTACAGCTCAAAACCCCGTAAATATAGTAAATTAGAAAATAATCCCAAAATAATACGAACTTCAAATAATTAGGCTTCTCAGTTAAAATAGTCAAGTCGAAGTTCAGGAGTCATAATGAATAAGGTCACTCAAATATCAATAGGGGCCTGGGAGTCCGTCTGGTAAGAGTTATGGTTATTTTATTAACATATAACTCTTAAAAGGCAAGAGAGGCTTCAAAAAAATCCCAATTGTATATTCCAACAATAAATGTGCACATGAATAGAATATAGATATGCGAAAATTCAAAGGATGAAGGTAGAAGTATCTAAAAAAAAATTTCATAGGGAACGATACAGTCATTGATTCCCTTTTTGGCCAAAAAGGTGTATATAAATGTCATTTCTGCAGCTATATTCATTTACGTCTAATAGAAGCAAAAGTGTTCGAATGACTTGTGTCCTCATTATTTTTTTTAGTGTATAATATCATATTGCTCTGCAAGAATAATGCAAACGAGGGAAACGGTATGATCCAACCAATCTGAAACCTTACGAAAAAAATTCAAGTGCATGGAATAATACAAATAAAAACTAATTTGAAGTTATAAAAAGATCAACATAAAAAATAAAATATTGATATGATCGATAGCTCAGTCGGTAGAGCGGGGGTTTCGGATTCCGGTGACCCGGGTTCGATTCCCAAGTGGTGCGCTATAGTGCCCTTTGGTAAGGCATTTATCCTCATTGCCAGGTCCCTCGGAGAGGACTTTAAGCCGTCGGTCCCCTGGTTGCTTGCTCACATGCATTCGTGCTTTCTAAGCAGTCAGGTAAAAACCTCGGTATAACAAATCTGTGTTTGAAGAAGCCAAATTGTGATTGTGCTTCACCATGTTCACCAATTGCACGGCACTTAAAATAATGTACGTTTATCATGATAAAAGAAAACGCATGTATCATTTCGGTTTGCAAGACTGTAAAAAAAGTTTAACAACTGTAGAACAGTCAGAAAATTATCTCCCTTTTTTATGTAAATTATAAAACATGAGTCGCCTAACCGGGGCCCGGGCCGAAATTATCTCTCTTGCATGTTTATCACCCTTTCCGCAGGCATGACTAGGAATATAGGAAGAATGGACGCAAAACCAAGTAAAGCCACAGTCACTTACGTTGAGTTACGTCCGTCGCGAATAGATACGGATTAGTGGACGCGACATGGACGCAGCTATCCGCACACTGCAAAAACTCCGGTGTTGATTTAACACCAGCCCGGAATCTATATATGTCCACACCAGAGAAATATTGAAACATCACCAGTTTGGAATCAAACCGATGCTAATTTAATACTAATTGGTGTTGTATAAACACCTATCTGGTGTTAGACCAACACAAAACTGGTGTTGTTTAACACTTCTCTGGTGTGGACATATATAGATTCCGGGCTGGTGTTAAATCAACACCGGAGTTTTTGCAGTGCAGGGTCGTAGGTAGACGTAACTATTCGTAGCTGATCCGTAGTGATCGAGACGCAGACTTACGGCGCCAACCCTGCGAAACTTTAAAATGTTCACATTTTCGCAGGGAGTCGCCACGCCAGGATGTTGACTTCCGCAAGTCATTGTAACTGCATAGGCGGATCCAAGGGGCCGAGGGCCCCCCCCCCCCCTATTGGCGGAGCAAATAAAAAATGGAAAAAAGGGGAAAGAAAGAAAAAAAGAAAAAGAAGGGGAAAAAGGAGGAAAAAGAAGAAGAAAAAATAAGAGATGGGAGACGAGTGAATGAAATAAGGTCAGGGGAAGTCTTGTAAAATGATTTTAAAAAACATTTCATGCAACCATATTAAATTTTCGCTCGCGCTTCGCGCTCGCATTGCCGGTTCGATGAGATACCCATCATGCTCAATAGGCAGATATGTAGCTTGAAATATCAAGTTTTGAAGTCACTATACAAAGCATATTTTAGCTCGGACATCGAGCTTTCATTATTTTGTTTGATTTATAAATTGATTTATGTCCGTTTTATGTTGTGAATATCATTTGCAGCTTTTTGCGCTGTGCGCTCGCATTATTTGATTTGCCAAGAAGGCCTACATAATTATTGTCTTTGTTTATAAGATTCTCTAAATATTAATTCTATATCAAACTAGTTAAAATCCCCTTGTATGACAGTTTATCAAAGATTTCGTCTCACGATTTGCGCTCGCATTAATTTTTACAAATATATCAACTCATGAATCCTATTCATGATTACAAAAGTGCTTAGAATATCCAGTTTTCAGGCCTCAATGTCAAAAAATTTACTCACTCATTATGCTTATTACATTAATAATAATAATAATAGCAGGGCCCGCTGGGAGAACAGTTTTCGGAACTGAAGTGGCTACCCTGGGTAAATATGCCGTTATTATTATTATTATTATTAATGAATATGATAACAACATTTTCATGAATTCCTAATAACTAAATTGTCCTTTTTTCAGAAAGGAATATCGACAAGTTTCATATCGCGCTTAGGGAGAGGAATAGTCATCATTTTCATATGATTACAAAATGTCCTTAGGCCTAGAATGTCCAGGTCCTAGGTCAAAATAAAAATAAAAATGTCAGCTCGCGCTTCGCACTCGCATCATTTTTTAAGTGCTATCCACATCCAATTCACAATTCTCCTAAACAAATTCCGTTTAACTCTAAAACACGCGCACACATGTTTATTGACTTACGCAGCTTGATCTTTATTCAAAACGTGCTAAAATCATCCAGTTTCAGATCAGAACATTAAAAAAAATTCTGCTCGCGCTTTGCGCTCGCATTACTAATGTAGGAAGATACCAAATTACCCATCCCTTTTCATGATTTATAAAACATGAATAGGGTGTCCCAGTTCTGAAATCTCATTTTTTTTCCGCTCGCCGCACTCCGCGCTCGCATCAATTGTTTGGTTATTTACCTATACCGTTAATGATTACAAAAAGTGCTTAGAATGTTGTTTTTTAGGTCGGAATGTCAAAAATTTTCAGCTCGCTCTTCGCGCTCGCATTATTTAATAGTTAAAATATGCATCGTCTTAATGGCTACCTGCAAAACGTCCTTAACAGGTCCCTTTTCTATCAAGCCAGAACCAATATTCAAAATTATCTAGTTACATACGCATCTTGTCCAGGTTTACAAACATTGCCCAGAATCTTAAATTTTCAGGACAAAATACATGAAACTCCAAAAATGTTTAGCTCGCGCTTCGCGCTCGCTCTATCTAAAAAGGGCTTATGAGATTATTACACTTTTATGTTGTTTTATAAGAATAAAGCTAAGAAAGTACTGTTAAGACATGGGCGTTTTGCCACCCCCCCCCCTCCTAATTTGTCAAGACCAAGAAAAGAAAGGGATAAAGAAAGGGATAAAAAAGAAATATAGGCCTTTTTTCCAATTGTTATGTAAAACTCTATCACAAACTTTGATTTTTGTAATAAAAATGTCAAAATTTTTGCTCGCTCATAACTTCTTATTAAAGGTCAAGTCCACCCCAGAAAAATATTGATTTGAATAAAATGAGAAAAATCAAACTAGTATAATGCGGAAAATTTCATCAAAATCGAACGTAAAATAAGAAAGTTATGACATTTTAAAGTTTCGCTTATTTTTCACAAAACAGTGATATCCACATCTCAGTGACATGCAAATGAGACGGTCGATGATGTCCCTCACTCACTTTTTCTTTTGTTTTCTATTGTTTGAAATATACAATATTTCATTTTTTACAGATTTGACAATAAGGACCAACTTGACTGAACCATATAGTACTAAACAATGCTAATTCCACATGTTCATGGAGGAATTAATAGTTGTTTCACTTGACAAAGAGGAGAAATTAGATTATTTCATATTTCATATAATAAAATACAAAAGAAATAGTGAGTGGATGATGTCATCAGTCTCCTCATTTGCATACAGACCAGGATGTGCATATAACTCTTTTGTGAATTAAGCGAAACTTAAAAATGTCACAACTTTTGTATTTTACATCCGATTTTGATGAAATTTTTAGTATTATGCTTGTTGTATTTTTCTCTTTTTATTCAAATGAACATTTTGTTGGGTGGACTTGTCCTTTAATTTTGCGCAATACGCCGTATCGAGCCCCCTCAAAATTTTTGGCTGATTACGCCACTGGGACAACTCCTTCAAATAAACAAACAAAAATCAACTTTGAGCGGCCGATCGGGGAAAATATTTGGTGAAAAATATTTCGGCCCCCCCCCCCTATTAGCGGAAGCTGGATCCGCCCCTCTAACTGGACTTACGTACAGCTTGGACACAGACTATCCGTGAAAATGTTTGCATTGCATCCATTTGCGTCCACCGTAAGTATTCGCAATTACCCGCAAATACTCGTATACAAACACGTACGTCCATTTTAAATTGATTTGAAATTGAATTGTTAACGGACAGGTACGGATGCTGCGGGCAATCGCGTCCGTTTACGGCCGAAGGGAGGCCCCACCCCCCCCCCCCCCCGTTCTGCCTTCCCCTAGCCCTACCACCTTGCTTCTTGGGGAAATTTTCAAATTTAAGTTGAAATTCATCTCATTCACATCCATTGAAAAATGTTAAAGAATTAATATTATGAACAATAAAAGGAAAACAGTAAAAACAAGCAAAATCAATATTAATGACGGCAGGAAAAAGTTAAGACCAATATGCTGTCTGTGGATGTAGGTGTTTGGCAAAGGCTAGATTTATCAATAGTTTGTTGACCAAAACAAAATAAGAAATGTACTTGAGTTACTATTCTTATGTACGTTTTTGCATTAAAAATACCTTTACGACATATCCAACATACCATTTCTTAAAAAAAACGTGCATAATATATTTTGACTAAAAATTGTCCTTTTAATTTTCTTTCTTTTATGTGAAAATGCATATTTCTACACTTAAATTTCCTCCTTTTTAACTGTAATATTTTACATATTTGTCAATTTGTGATTTTATTTTTGCCATTTTTTTAAATTTGAACTGGAAATAATGTTTACCTTGTTTTTAGTTAGTTCAGAATTTTATTAAAATATTGCGTTTGAAGGGTCATGGAGGTACAATGTTATTTTCTCATATACTTTGTTTGGGCAGGGTATGTTCCGAGCCTTGTTCGTAATTATTCGTATAAATCCGTAACCTTCCGCACCTGTCCGTAAATATCCGCAAGTGTTCAGTAGCATCCGGAAGATTATACGCAAGTCGAAAGAACAAATAACGCATCAATTCGGAAGATTATCCGCAAGTGGACGCAAGAATCCGCATCTAGACGTATATATACGTAATTGTCCGCATCTTTTTCCATAGGTATATAATTAAAAAAATGGTGATGGAAAGGGATCCGCGGAGATCCGCGCGAATCTGCAGGAAAATTTACTTTTTTTCGGACTCAACGGAGGACGCAGAGGTGTGATTGAGCCTCAGCCAGGCCTTAAGCCTGACGTTTCATGTACCGTATCCCCCTTCCGTTGTTCAGCCGCGGTATTTTTTTTAGGGGGGGGGGGGGGGCAAGGATGCCCAGAGGATGCAGAGAGGATACAGCGGACGTTTAACGGATGGTAACGGACATGGGACGTTTGTTGCTCGTTTATGTTGCGGATTGACACCGTACACAGCGGGAAGTTCATCCGTTCTAAAAGTTTTGCGCAGCTCAACACTTTTTGCGCGGATGAAATCACACTGGACGGATGCTCGATGGATAGAGCGTACATGCAATGAGTACACAACGGATGGCAGGATTTTTTAAACGTTTTTTCATCCGCTTTGCATCCGTAAGTGCAGTGGGACCGGGCCTTGAGCAATTTTATGAGAATCATTCCTTCATGTAAAGCAAGTATCAAATTAAAAAATATATTGTTTTTATTATCATTATTTCATTATTAAAAAAAAATCCATGTGAAATGCACAAGAACGTTATTTTTCATAATAATAATAATAATACAAGAGATTTGTATAGCGCACTTTCCATCTTTATCATAACTACCCCACGAGACACTCTGACGAACTTCACATTCCACTTTACAGAACTTTACTGGCCAAAAATACATTCCTTTTCAACGGTCCTAAATTCTGGAACTCACTAGCTAATAATATTAAAGACAGTGTCTCCTTAAATTCATTCAAACATAAACTCAAACTTATCCTGCTTAATTCCTATAATTCTTCGCAACGGAACTAACACTTCATTATCTTGATTTTAATCATTACATTTTTCACTTTTATTGTTTTATCTTTTTTCATCTGATATTGTCCAGTTATATCATCTTTTGTCATTTCACCAGATCAAGCTGGTTCGTGGTCAGCCCTTTCCCATTCTTAGTATTCCTCCTTTTATAAAGTAGTTATCTTGTCTTGTACTGTCCTGTCTTTTGTTTTGTCTTGTCTTATATGTCTTGTCATCCCCTCTCTCTCTTTCTGTTTTTTTTTCTTTCTTTCCTTTCTTCTGTCTTGCGCAACACATCCTTTACTACGAAGACCTCTTTGTGTGAAAAGCTTTGCATTAGTTCAGTAATTATATTTGCATCCGTATGATTTCTTTTGTTCTCTTTTTCTTTCCTGTAATACATATAATTATGTACGCATATCAGAATAAGTCGACTATACTTTTTTCATTTCCAAGGGGGATCCACACTTTACAAGCTTTGCTTTTTAGTGGATCCCCCTCATTTCCATTTATGCTCTATATTATACTGTTTTTTTTTTTTACGAAGTAAGAATGCCCTTCTGTAAAATTGTACTTGATTTGTATTACTTTATATTACTTTGTATTATGTTTTTTGAATGGAAATGAAATAAAAGAATTGAATTGAATTGAATTGAATTGATAAGATGCTCAAGGCGCTTCAGAGCAGAACAACAACAAAAGCTATTTACATATAATACATCGCTGAACAATAAAGCCAATGTCTATCGAAAAGCAATCTTATAAGGGAATGATAATAACAAGTGCTTCTGTGACCAGCTCGGTCGCTTTGCTCTCTCGCTTACTCCTATTAAAAAAACAAAAAAAATTAACCCGTAGAAATAAAAGTTTTTTCCAGTCATTTTTTTTGTAGACAAGTATTGATTTTGTATTGAATTGTGTCTGATCCCCTAAATGGCTTATGCACTTAAAAAAGGAAGCCTTTTATCCTGCCTGTTATGGCCTGAAACATTAATTGTCTTACTTCTATTTCAACTTTTCAATCAAAACAAATCCAATCGAGTCATTTTCATCCATTTTGTTTTCCGCATGCTCTTCCGAAGACAATATGGAAATCAATATTCATCGTATAAGGTCATGAGTTCTCGAAGCAGGAGAGTTAAAAAGGCGGAAGAAACGGCGCGCCGTATACATATTTTCTTTTATCAAATGAGAAATATGATATTCTTTCTGTTACAAATATGTATGAGGTTTCAAAAGAAAAGAGGAAAATTTAGCCTTTTATTAATCATTCTTTAATTTCAATGCCTACTTAATACGCAAATGTTCACTCATGACACGAGTGGGTATCAATTACCTTTCAACTTCTCCAACCACGAAGATCAAAAAAGTTATATGTTGTAATAAGGAATCACAAAACTTCATTGCATTTTATCTACTTTTTGCACGTATCTAGTGCATTGAATCAATTTACCTTCACGTGTTATTTAAGCACCCTCAACCGTCTATTAAATCTTCCTTTACTTTGAAATCGATAGGCCTAAAGTACGCTATCAATTTAATTAATAAGTTGCTTTCTGCGAGTTCCATCGGTGGCCGTGCTCACATGGGAACAGAGGGCGTGACCCCTGTGATTAATTTTTTCGAGAAATTTTGTGGGAGAAGTTAAAAAGAGCAGGAAGGGTGGGGGGGGGGGGGGGGAGAAATAGATCATGAAAAAAGGGGTTAAATAAGGAAGAAGTGCAAAAAGAAGATGAAGCTGAGATATGTAACTCTCTATTACCCCTGTAATAAAAAAAATAAAATAACCAATCAAATAATGCGAGCGCGAAGCGCGAGTAGAAAGTTTTTGAGATTCTGATCGAAAACTGGAAAGGTTAACCACTTTTTCCAATCATAAATAGGACGGGTATCTAATCAAACAATTTATGCAAGCGCGAAGCGCGAACTGTTTTTTATACTTAGATTAGATTTAATCCTAAAACTGGACATTCTAAGTATGTTTGAAATCATGATGAACATGCAGGATGGGTATATAACTCAACAATCGATGCGAGCGCTAAGCTAAAAATTTTGATTTTCCATCTTGAAAACTCGACACTCTTACCACCTTTGATAATCAAGCACATTATTATTATTTTTTACTTGGCAGCCCAAGGGGCCCCCGTAGATCTGCCACTGTCATTGCACCGACCCTAGTAGAGCACGCCTGTCTATATACACAAGGAGAGAAATTATGATCGTCAAGAGATAATTGTGAAAATTTATTAGTTTGTTCATATGGATGGTGTCAAACGAAGATAAATGCACTATATAAAGACCGATAAGAAGAAACGAAACAAATAACGGCGCGGCGGTAAATCTGGGCATCGATCGTTTCCATGGTTTCATGAAGCTTGTCGGCTCAGCTGTCATTCTTCGACAGTATGCTTATTATGGCAGTCGTGGAGAAGTGCTTTTCAGTAAATCAAAACTAAGAACTAAAATTGTCAGAGTTGACAACCAGCGCTGAAATATATATTTTTAATTATGCAAAGATTTAAATAAATCTAACAAGTTTTGCGGCTAATGCTTTCACCAGATGAATTCTGGATGCAATGTGAATCGTTAAGATTTATTTTCATATCTCAAACGATTTAAAATCAAATCTTTAAGCTTTAAATTTCAATCTTTTATGATTGAAAATAAATCCAGTATTTGGCTAGTCACTAAAACCGATCTGGATTTATTTCAAATGCATGAAATCCAGGGTTCATGCAGTGCCAAACTGCAATTGCCTGATCTCTTATAAATCGTGATAGGATATTGGACCGTTTTGCATATAAACAGTAGTGAATTGTAATCAATATCATACAAAAAGAATATAAACTTTATCGAATTTATGAATTCAAAAATTAACATATGTACACGTGGGGCAGCTTTATGGCTATATCCATCTAGTAATAAATAAATAACAAACAAACATATAAATATCACAATAATGAATGAATAATTGATACAAGTGAAAACATCATTGATATGGAGGTTCTATAAACGAAACTGTTTAAGATGCGGAATTCTTCAATATTGGTTGTTTCCGCTTTTTATTTATTTTGTCTAGTTAAAGGGCCTATTTTTTTGTTAAGACTGAAACTCCCTTTTAAATTTTAGCTCTTTTTTTTTTTGGGGGGGGGGGGGGAGGGGGAGGTGGGGGGGGGGGATAGAGGGTGGATGATAATTATTTATTTCTGGATTGACCTGTGCACATTTACTTGAATAATGCATGTATGATCGGGCGCTGAGAACTTGATGGATGGACATTATTTTGAAGGGTCTGAGCTTTAAAAAAAAAGAAGTAATTTGGGAGTTTTCGCAGAACGAATTCAAGGACACAGTAAATATATTGAAAATGCAAGTCAAATCCCAATGAATAGCTGAGAGGTCTTTGTCGAAAATCGATAAACCGGAACAGCAGTTTCGTCCTCAGTGTCGGAAAATTGAAAATATGTCATTTTTTCCAGAGTCCAGGGCCCCGAATTACAAAGAGTTAATACGATGGATCCGATCAATCGCAACTATGGACGGCCAGCAACGCCAACATCTATTATGCATGTTTGTTCAAAATATTTGCTAGCTGTGATGTATATTCATGCATTCATTGTTTTCTTTAAAATTCACTGCGCTTCTCTTTGCATACAAAGGACATTGTGCAAGTTTTTCGTAGAAAAAAAATTATGACACTGATTGATTTAACATAGAGGCATGATTGATCGGATCAGTCGTAACTCTTTGTAAGACGGGGCCCAGGACGAAACTGCTGTGTTGATTCACCAATTTTCGACAAAGACTTTTTGGTTGCTTTTTTTTCATGAACGGTTTGACAATACATTTTCTATTTTCGGCGCGAAAACTCCCTATTATGTTACAGTAGATTCGGATGAGACAGGGAAATTTAATTTCCAGTGAAAAACCTGATTGAGATACTTATTTCAAACATATTAGAACGAATATTTTAGTAAAGTTTGAGAAAGAAATGCATATCCAACGTGAGAGGCGCCGCAGTGACATGTCACCCGCAGGGGCGGAAATCTCTCCCAAAAGGTAGGGGGACAAGGGGCTGGAAAATTTGACAAGCAAAAAAAAAAGGTTATCACCCCAAATTAAAGGTAATTTCGACGAAAATAGATTTGACAAGCCAAAAAAAAAAAAGGTTATTATTCCAAAAGTCAGGTCATTTCGTCCTAAAAAACATGTTTTATTTCGATTTTGAATGATGTATTTCTTACCGTCATAAAAGACCAAAAATAATAGGGGGGACATTTGATATTGTGTCCCCCCTACTATTTTGAGTAGGGGGGACACGTCCCCTCTGTCCCCCCTGGGATTTCCGCCCATGGACTCACCCGGCATGTCACCACTCCATTTGATATCACCCCTCAACCATTTTCATATTTTTATGTCAAATTCATTTTTTAAAAGGGAGATTAAAGAAAGTATACCAACTACCATAACATGGACAATGGATCAATTAAACAATTAGTGGAGAGCCTCTGGCTGTCTCGCCTGCATAAATACGCGATTCAATATCAGCAGAAGTGTTGACTTTGAAAACGACTGTAGAATAATCATTCACCAAAAAAACACATTCATCTGATGATTAAATAGTATGATGACTGACTCTAAATAACATTTGACCTCGATCGTATGACCAAAGACTTGTTAAACACCATCAGTGATACTTGATAACCCTTAATATCCACATTTCATGAACTAGATCCATAAACTTTCAGTTATGATGGAAATCAACAACCCCCCTCCCAACATGGCCAAAGTTAATTTACCCTAAAGGACCTTTGACCTTGGTCGTGTGACCTGAAACTCACAAAGGAAGTTCAGTGATACTTGATTACTCTTATGCGCAAGTTTCATGAACCACATCCACAAATTTCCAAAGTTATGATGGAAATCAACAAATACCCCCAACGTGGCCAAAGTTAATTGACCCTAAATGACCTTTGACCTTGGTCATGTGACCTGAATCTCAGGCAGGGTGTTTGGTAATAATTACCTTTACGTTCAAGTTTCATGAACTTGGCCTATATACTATTTAAGTTATGATGACATTTCAAAAACCTAACCTTCGGTTAAGATTTTGATTCCCCCAACATGCATGGTCTAGGTTCGTTGACTCTAATGACCTTTAACCTTGGTCATGTGACATCAAACTATACCTGATAAGCATCATGTCCAAGTTTCATGAACTTAGGCCCATATACTCTATGATGACATTTCACAAACTTAACATTCGGTTAAGATTTCATGTTGACGACGCCGCCGCCGTCGGAAAAGCGGCGCCTTCAGTCTCGCTCTGCTATGCAGGCGAGACAAAAACTATATTTCTGGAGAAAAGAAATTGTAGGAAGTGTGTGCCTTCTCTGTTAAATTGTTTTTATTTGAATAATGGCAAGATGTCAAAGACATTAATCATGCTAATACATGCAATTGTTACACACATCATACATTCAATAAAATGGAAATTTAAAGGAGATTGTGAGAGATTGAACTCATGACGTTCAGTTCATTTTCTTCTGCTTTCATGCAGACAGCTTTAAAAAAGGAGATACCAATATGTCTAGTGATATTAATCTCCAATGTATGACATGTATGATGAGAGAGAATATATACATGAGCAAACGAATGTATTTTTAATCTCGGTAGATTTGGACGCATTGAAATATTCGATCAAGTAATAACCCAAGAGCATGTTAATTGCATTTCGTTTCCCTAGCACATATCATTCAGCTATCTGAACTAACATCTCCCCGGAAAGCCTGAGCAAGAGATGCACGATCATATAAATTTTCATGTTTGCTGAAAGACAATCTCATACCGGAGGCGTGTCTCGCCTTTCATAATCACCCATTAAAATGATCAACCCCACAAAATGCATTTATGAATACTGAAGTGTTGTCTCATGATACGACTCGATATATAAATCCTGTTAGCTTCGGAGGGGGTTCAATGTTCCTTCAGAAGGTCGTCGGATAGTTGTCCACCGCAACTGAAAGTGTTCGAGGGAAACCCTCTCATCGATAATTTGGCGACTCTCTAACTCTTATCTCGATTGAGGATAGATTGTTTGGAGACGCATTGTCTTTCCATGTCTTGATTGATATCAACATAACCCTATAGAAATTATTCTCATTCAAGGTGTGAACGTACAGTTTCCACGATGAATACAACTCTCGATTTTGGAAGTAACTATTCCCAACCCCAGGGCACCAGTCTTGTAGATATCCTGGTTCCTCGTGTAGTTTTCAGCACTGTGGGCATTGTTGGTGTCATAGGCAATGCCCTGGTGTTGGCCGTTATCGGATGCGTCAAAGACCTCCGCGGCATCACCAATCTACTGATTGCCAACCAATCCTTGATCGATCTCATGGCCTCGATCATGCTGCTGATATTCCGCGTTGTTCCGCAGATGCCTGTCCATGAAAATCAACCTGTACGAGGCGCTTTTATCTGCATCTTCTTCGACAGCAAAGTTCTCTTCTGGTCTACGATCGTTTCATCAACCTTCAATTTGGTCTTGATCACATTCGAGCGTTATTACGCCATTATCTATCCTCTTCACTACCGAAAGAGCGCGACCATCCAAAGGTCAGTTCTTGTTGCAATTGTCCCCTGGATCCTCGGGTTTGCGAACCACGTATATCTAATTTTCTCCTTCAAGGTTGAGGACGGTACTTGTAAATCCATCTACAGCGCCCGCGAGTATGCTATTGTCGGGACCGTGTCGTTCTTGATACAGTATATAATTCCTCTGGTTTGCATCATCTTTGCCTACGTACGTATCTGTATATCGCTACGTACTCGTGTTGGAGATGTGTCTTTGCCAAATGGAGTCAACCAGCAGCGGACAGAAGATACTACCTTGCAGTCATCAGGACACGCACATTCTACGATGGAGTCTAATGTGACGACTTCCGGTCCAACCACGTCGTCTGGTACCGTTGCAAGTGACGAATCTACCGGGAACACACTCCAAAGAACTTTTAATTTTGGACGTCAGAAGACTAAGCAAATGTACAATAATGGGAATGCCCCGGGGAATGCCCTTCCGTCTTACAGAAATAGAGCGCGAAAAAACATCATCAATACGCTCTTGATCGTATCAATAACCTTCTTCATATGTTGGACCCCCAATCAAATAGTGTTCTTGATCTTTAATCTCGGTGGTCCAGTTGAACTTCAGGGGTCGTTGTACTACTGTACTGTGACTATGGCATTCTGCAATATGTGTGTTAACCCTTTCATTTACTCTTTTAAATATCGGAGATTTCAGAAGGGGTTTAAAGAACTGTTCAGGAAGTGGACATGCAAATGCGACTCCTCTCTGAGTTTATGTCATAAATTCAGATAAGCGCTACGACAGAAGCTATAGGGAATACATGAAGTCTATCAGTGTAGTCTAGCACCGCCAAGCCAAGCACCGTCTAACACCGCCAATGAGATGTATTTAAATTCTAACCCAAAATGAAGGTAAATGAAGTATTATAAGCTCTTTACAGAGAGCAAATAGAGCATCGAACACAACAAGTGTAATGATATTGACGCTTCGCTGTAAATAATGGGTGATACACAATTCAAGGTCTATTTTTAAAGAAACTCTGTTGATTGCTTTGAGTGTTTTGAATGGTATTGAAAGATGTAGCCTGCTGTGTATCATGTCTGCAATCCAGTTTCAACTTCGCTTCATCTAAGAAAAATGAAGAAGAGAAACAAAAATAGAAACTCCCCTTGACAGTATGAGACATCGGAATAATTATTCCATATACTTTAATTTTTGCGCATTGAATCCATCTGGTGAAATAAAAACCTAATTTGCTTCAACTCTTTCAGACAATTTCATTTAATAGGTCTACTGATAGACGTCACTGCGGTCATTGGGTGATTTCAGCTACTTCTTGCAAGTAAAATACAAATACATGCACATGCCTGGTTTTATTTTTATTTTATTGATATAGTAATCATAGATATTAAAATAAAAATAATTGTTATCTGAGATATTAGTTCGAATTTTAATATCGAAATGCTGTTAACAGGGGCCGCGGAAGCGGGGGGGGGGGGGCTGGGGAGGGGGGGGGGGCGCTTCAGCCCCCCACTTTTTTTCCAAAACCGTGTACAAAAACGTAAAAATGACCATATGATTGTGATTTTTTGCATGGTCAGCCCCCCCACTTTTGGCTCAGCCCCCCACTTTGAAAACCGTTCCGCGGCCCCTTGTAAAGTAATCTGCATTATACGACAAGGTTTCAAAGATACAGTAAGGGGCAGCGCCAGGGAATATTTAAGGGGAGAGTGGGAAGATGATGCCTTTTTTGTTATCGTAGGGTTACAATATCTCCTTTCATGCTCTCTTTGCTTCTATCTTTTTTTTTCTTCCTGTTTTCCCTACCCCCTCTTCTCTTAGTTTACCTTTTCTCCTTTATTTTGAAAAAAAGAGTGAAAGGGGGTCATACCTTGTCCCCTGTAGCAACACCCCTGGGTGCAATAGACGCAACGATTTTACGAAAGTATTATACTTTTACTTTATTCATACAATTTCTGCGGTGAAAGCTAGTTGCACATCGATTTCATTTTCAAATAATTGCAGTTGCTTTTTGTTAATTCTGAAAATTACAGAGCAAACTCAGTTTCAATGTAGCAATGTGAATAATCATGAATGAACAATGGAGCTAATGAAATCGAAGAACCGCCTGGTACTTCGTTTGAGGGTATCGCGAAGAATAAATGAGATATAAGAAATGAAAACACAATGGTTAATATATTTGCTTTATTAGGTCTACCACTCTATGCGGGTTGTTAAGGAGACTAATACAGAGAAATACAAAAATACTATATAGAGTGAGGTAGATGGAGAGAGATATATATATAATTAAAGGGGAGAGAGATAGAGTCAGATATAGAGAAAGAGACAGAGAGAAGGAGAAAGGGAAGGAAATGGGAGGAGAAAGAAAAATCAATATTGTCGAAGAGCGTCTATATTACAAGCATCATGATCATCATGGCCATCGTCCTTGCGTAAAGAACGTCAACTGAAATTAATCTGGCCATTCTCTTCCAAGAACCTATTTGGCTCGAGATAGAAAAAACTCTTTCTGTAGCTCCTTAGACTCAAATTGTATAGAGCAAATAAACTGAAAATGAATTCTACGTTAATGTACGACCCGATGCCTTCGACACCATCTCTGGCTGACAAAAGATACATCTTGGATGTGGTGTGGACCTTCTTGGCAGTTGTAGGTGTAGTCGGAAACTTATTTGTCTTGGTTGTCATAGGTAGTGTCAAAGAACTTCGGGGTGTCACCAATCTTCTCATCGCAAATCAGTCCCTGATCGACTTGCTGTCATCTCTCCTAGTGTTCCTTTCGTGGGTACCTCCACTACCAATCAGCGAAGAACACTTTATCCGTTCCAAACTCATCTGCGTGTTTTTCAAAAGCAGGTACCTCTTCTGGGGGTCAGTACTTGCGTCGACCTTCAATCTGGTGTTCATCAATCTCGAGCGGTACTACGCAGTCTTGCACCCCATTAAATACAAGATCAATATCACCTCTAAGAGAGGGGTACAGATAGCTATTCTACCCTGGGTGACGGGGTATGGATTCCAGATATATTCATTTTTCAGCACTCGCCTAGTGGGCATGGATTGCCAAAGGAGGTTTCAAAGATCTGGAAGAATGGTCCTAGGCGTGATCGTGTTTCTTAGCCAGTATCTCTTTCCTCTAGTAATCATGTTGTATGTCCATACTCGAATCGCTGCAACCATGAAGAACAGGGTTGGAAACGGGCAAGAACAGACTCAAGATATCCAAAGGGATCATCAGGACGTGAGGATTGAAGTTGAACGACAGGCGCCAGTACCAAATTACAGGGTCCGCGCACGGAAGAACATCATCAAGAGCCTCTTTACTGTTACCGTCATATTTGCTGTCTGTTGGACCCCGAATCAAATCACCTACCTGGTCTACAACTTAGGAGGCCGTGTTAATTTCTTAGGAGTGTTCTACAATATTACAGTTGCCATGGCGACTTGTAATATGTGCTGTAATCCTTTTATATACACGTTCCAGTATCGTAAGTTTCAGAAAGGTGTCAGGACCCTAGTTTCAAGGGGTATGGATTTGGTGAGTGTGAACGGGCAGACGAGTTCTACCCATTCTAATTGAACATTGAAAATAGCACTAATGCCCCCTAAGTATACGTCTCTATGACCATCGTATAATGCCCGTATAGGGTGAATACATCCTGCTAATCATATGATGTATTATTACGATGATCGTACGATTTGTATCGATAGACTTTGTTTAGTGCAGAGCTATACAAAATATTTCAAAATCGTAAGATCTTAACCCTTTAACACATCGTATAGGAGGGACTCAAGAACTCTAGACGAAGGAGACAGCTCCTGCTTCCCTGCGTTTGTTCGGGTACGTTCCCTGACCATTGTGTAAATATATATGGAAGAGTGTGGTCTTGTCTCCCCCCCCCCCTCCCCTCCGACGGACAAAAAAATCTAACGAAACCGTCACGCATTAATCACGTCCAATCTATGATTGGGCTGCAGTCTTTGGTTTATAAAATGAATCTGTCCGCTGGTCTCAAGGCAGCAGTAGAATCGATGAGGGACGCCTGTATCCCCGTACTCGTCCACTGCCCATGGGCCGCACACCTCAAATAAGGACCCTGCCATTTTCAGGTGACAGCTTCAGCTATCATCAGAGGGGTGTGGTGGTGCATCTCTCTACTTCACTTCATTGATTTCAGAAAAGGAATGGCTCTTAATTAACACACTAACATCGTTTCATGAACCCGCCTACTGACACTTGATACTTATTACAATTATATTTTACAATTATCAGAAAGCCAGTGGAGGGCTGCAATAGTATATATTCCGTTATTCAATATCAATTAACACAGTGTAATAATGTTTCTGTTTCTGTTTATGGTAACTCCCGTAGGAACTCGGCAGGACAGCATTTTTGCTGGTAAACGCCAAGCTGGTATATAACCAATTACCTATAGGAAACATTTTTACGTCTATGTTAATCAGTCATAGTGGCTGACCTTATAGACGACAGATATTACTCTCGGGCCTTTTTATCAGAGTGGAGACAATGGCAGAGTGATGATTCGAACTCACAACCTTGCGATTATGAGTCCAATGCTCTAACCACTGGACCACGCGACCTGTCATGTGCTTTACAGATATTACTCCGAACGTCAGATTCTGGCTTGCCCTTATCATGGACCTGCCCGTATCCATATTCTACACCTCGGCGAGTATTCTAGCAATGAGTCCCCAAGGCAGTTTATAAGCCAACGACATCGACATCCCAGGGACTTCATGTTCTCGTCTGCCCTGGGAGATAGTACAAAGTTATACTGGGCCCTGTCTTACAAAGAGTTACGATTGATCCGATCAGTCGTAACTATGGACGACCAGCAATGTCATCATGAATTATGCATGTTTGTTCAAAATATTTTCTTACTATGATGTATATTCATGCATTCATTGTTTTCTTGAAAATTCACTGTGCTTCTCTTTGTTTACAAAGGACATTGTACCAATCTCCTATAGAAAAAAATTATGACACTGATGGATTTCCATAGAGTTACGATTGATTGGATCAATCGTAACTTTTTGTAAGACGGGCCCTGGTGTACGGCACATTTTGGTAATTTACCAAAATGTGCCGTAACATGGTGCCGTGGTGAGATTCTGATTACAAGGCGAGAGTCAGACCATAGGTCACTTCTATTTTTTTGGTGAAAATTTAAACCAAAGTAATTGAATAGGGCCTAAATAAATAAGTAAAACTTTAAAATGAAGGACCTGTGATGTTCGTCACCTTTGGAGTGATTTTATTTATTCATTTTTTTATTTATTCACTTATTTATTTATTGGTATATATGCACATAAAAATGGATCAGCAGCACACGCTGAAATGGTCAATTTACAACAATTCATGAAGTACAATGTAACAAAGCAAATGCACGAAAATGTGATTACAGTATTCTATATCAAAACTTAGGTCTACTATAATAGATGTTTCTCATAAGAAACCTCCTGTGCGAAGTCTTTATTAATAATCATATATTGAATAAATATTGTTTTGCTACTTACTTAAGAATTCCATCGTCTTACAAGAGAGGATGGTGTGTACAATTTGCCTTGTAATAACATCGTATGAGCTTTCATTCTGTAGAATAAACGTATTAAAGAATTTGAGTTTCCTTTGACTCAGGAATACCTTTGTCCGTACCCATTAATATTTACAACATGCCGATTAAAGATAAATAGATGAAATTCACAAAAGTAAAAGGTTTACAGAACGTTAATTCGTGGTTTTAAAGAATCAAAGTAAAGCGACGGCGGACGAATAATACAGCCCATTTCAAAAGCAAGTTCTCAAGATATAGGGAAACCCTTTGCCTCTATTGTATTTATTTTCCAGCGTTACGGATAAGAGCGGGTAAATCTTGTTCATACGGCAACGTCGGCAAAGTCAAGCAAGTGTAGCAGATGAAGATGATCTTAAAAATCCTGATAAAGATATTTATGTTTGTGAAACATTTTATTTGTATGACAAAGTGGTTTCAAATATATTAATGAATATTCGACATTGAATAAAGACCTCGCAGGCCAAATTGTGCTAGTAGCTTGGCAGCTTAATCCCAAAATAATGTGTACTTTGGGTTTTGTTTGGTGTATACGCGATGGTTGCTATGGATGTAGTGAGGGTTTTGTATGACTTATGCTGTGAACGTTAGAGGATGTACAGGTTATTACATTCCGGGTGTATAAACTGATGACGCATTTTGATCAGTAATCCTCAACGAAAGTGAAAGAATTAAGAAACTAGCTAAAAGAAAAGAGTGCTTTGTCTTTGGGTGTATATAAATCATCGAACTGTTGCACATTGATCTTCATTGCATTTTGATAAATCCATCAATCAATCTTAAACGTTGCCGAATGAAAGTTCTTACTCTGATAGATTCTTTCCTGAGAATTCATCCAGTCAAGTATCTTTACTCCGACTGTAATTAATTAACATCTTACAGGTATTTCCTAAAATTGTTCTTTTCTAAATTGGTTACACACTCATCGGACAATCATCGGACAATGAATTCCTCTTTGTGGTACGACCGGGTTCCTCCTACGCCATCGACCATCGCTGCTGAGAGAAGGGCATTCATCTTAGATGTGGTGTGGGCCATCTTGGGGGCACTGGGTGTGGTCGGAAACTTATTCGTCATTGTCGTCATAGGGAGTGTCAAAGAACTTCGGGGTATCACCAATCTTCTCATCGCAAATCAGTCTCTCATCGACCTGCTGTCATCTCTTCTTGTGTTCCTTTGGTGGGTACCTCCACCACCCTTAAACGAGGACAGATTAATCCGTTCCAAGCTCATCTGCATGACTTTCGAACACAGGTACTTCTTCTGGGGGTCAGTACTTGCGTCGACCTTCAATCTGGTGTTCATCAATCTCGAGCGGTACTATGCAGTCTTGCATCCCATTAAATACAAGATCAATATCACCACAAAGAGGGGAGTGCAGATAGCTATTCTACCCTGGGTGATTGGATTCGGATTTCAGATATATACTTGGTTCATATATCGTGTCGTGGGCACAACGTGTGAAAGGGTGATTTCGAGATCTGGAGAACTTGCACTTGGAGTGATTGTATTTATTAGTCAGTATCTCTTTCCCCTGATACTCATGTTGTTCGTCCATGCTCGAATTGCCGCAGCCATGGGAACCAGGATCGGAGATATGGCGGAGCGTCCTCGAGAAAACCAAACAGAAGGACAGGCGAGCAATGAAGTCGAACAACAGGCGGTGCCAGTACCAAGTTACAGGGACCGCGCAAGAAAGAACATCATCAAGAGCCTTTTGACGGTTACCATTACCTTTGCCGTCTGTTGGACCCCGAATCAAATCATCTACCTGGTCTACAACTTAGGAGGCCATGTTGATTTCTCTGGAGTGTTCTACAATATTACTGTTGCCATGGCATTTTTTAATATGTGCTGTAATCCTCTCATTTACACTTTCCAGTATCGCAAATTTCAAAAAGGGGTTAGGGCACTGATTTCAAAAGGTGTAGATCTAGTGAGTGTTAATGATCAGACAGGTTCTACCCAAAGTAATTGAGCTTCTAAATTATCCCGGAGAATCTGAAATGGTTAGATCGCAACCCATCGTGGTTACATCATCCAAACGTAGGCAGATTTTCAATAATGAAAGATCGTGTTGCCATTAGTATAACTGTTTTAATGTCTATGATTAGATTAAACTCCTCATCTGTTGGACATTGGTTCTTCTTAATTTGATTCACAATATTTATCATTATTACAATTATTGTATTGTATTCCTTACATATCCACAATTGTCACATTTTGTCATTACTTTATTATAATTAATTTACTTACCTGTCCTCTCCTACTCATTAAGACTGATATTTTTTTCTGGATCCTGCAGACTTAACAAGCTTTGCTTTTTTTATGCAGGTTCCCTCATATTTCACTCTTTTAAATTGTCTTTAATTCCAAATCGCTATTTTCTTTAATTTGAATTAATTGATATGCCTTGTCTGATTTGTATTCTCATGAGTTTTCTGATATTGTTTTCATATTGTTTTGTACTTGTGAAATATGTAAAATAAAGTCAAATCAAAAATCAAAATTATCCTCTGGAAAGCAAGAAGAGTCTAATGATAGATTTCAACATTAGATTGAAAGTCCTTTTGCAATGACCTTGACATAAACGTTACTTTCATTGTAAGCCTACGTCTAGAGGCATTCAATCAAATATATACATATGCACACAATGATACCCCGAATGATACCTGATTGATAAATACGCTCTTAAAAAAAAGGATGATCAATTTTAAGCTTACGTGAACATTAGTCCATGGAATAGTAGGTCCATGATTAGTCTGACGAAAGATAATGGGGAAACCTGCCCATTTATAGGTTTGAATCTTGGTTGATTTTGGACTTCATAATTATCTGGGAGGGGGCTGGGTCGGATATCGATTCACCAACATATTAGTTACTGGCGAGTATTAAGTAATTCTATATTGCGCTTAATACTTGGCATCACCCCAGCAGGGAGCCGCGATGTAGCTGAACCGACATATATATAAAGTCAGGACACTAAAATATTGGAGGATTTCGTTTGCATTGCATTTCAATCAATTAATTTGGACCGTTGCCGATTGTAACTTCTTTCACCTATATATCTCATTTAAGAGAATTTATCTATTAACAATCCTTTATACCATTGTTGTAAAAAAAAACCCTCTTATAAAATATTTCTTCAATTGTACTTCTCTGAATTGGTAAGATACAATGAATTCCTCTTAGTGGTACAACCAGGTGTCTCCGACGCCATCGCCAATCGCTGCTGAGAGAAGGGCATTTATATTAGATGTGGTGTGGGCCATCTTGGGGGCACTGGGTGTGGTCGGAAACTTATTCGTCATTGTTGTCATAGGGAGTGTCAAAGAACTTCGGGGTATCACCAATTTTCTCATCGCAAATCAGTCTCTCATCGACCTGCTGTCATCTCTTCTTGTGTTCCTTTGGTGGGTACCTCCACTACCCTTAAGCGAGGACAGATTAATCCGTTCCAAGCTCATCTGCATGACTTTCGAACACAGGTACTTCTTCTGGGGGATAGTACTTGCGTCGACCTTCAATCTGGTGTTCATCAATCTCGAGCGGTACTATGCAGTCTTGCATCCCATTAAATACAAGATCAATATCACCACTAAGAGGGGAGTGCAGATAGCTATTCTACCCTGGGTGATTGGATTCGGATTCCAGATATATACTTGGTTCATGTATCGTGTCGTGGGCACAACGTGTGAAAGGGTGATTTCGAGATCTGGAGAACTTGCACTTGGAGTGATTGTATTTATTAGTCAGTATCTCTTTCCCCTGATACTCATGTTGTTCGTCCATGCTCGAATTGCCGCAGCCATGGGAACCAGGATCGGAGATGTGGCGGAACGTCCTCCAGAAAACCAAACAGAAGGACAGGCGAGCAATGAAGTCGAACAACAGGCGGTGCCAGTACCAAGTTACAGGGACCGCGCAAGAAAGAACATCATCAAGAGCCTTTTGACGGTTACCATTACCTTTGCCGTCTGTTGGACCCCGAATCAAATCATCTACCTGGTCTACAACTTAGGAGGCCATGTTGATTTCTCTGGAGCGTTCTACAATATTACTGTTGCCATGGCATTTTTTAATATGTGCTGTAATCCTCTCATTTACACTTTCCAGTATCGCAAATTTCAGAGAGGAGTTAGGGCACTGATTTCAAAAGGTGTAGATCTGGCGAGTGTTAATGATCAGAATGGTTCTCCCCAAAGTAATTGAGCTTCTGAATTATCCCGGAGAATCTGAAATGGTTAGATCGTAATCCATCGTGGTTACATCATCCAAACGTAGGCAGATTTTCAATAATGAAAGATCGTGTTGCCATTAGTATAACTGTTTTAATGTCTATGATTAGATTAAACTCCTCATCTGTTGGACATTGGTTCTTCTTAATTTGATTCACAATATTTATCATTATTACAATTATTGTATTGTATTCCTTATTGTATTCCTTACATATCCACAATTGTCACATTTTGGCATTACTTTATTATAATTAATTTACTTACCTGTCCTCTCCTACTCATTAAGACTGATATTTTTTTCTGGATCCTGCAGACTTAACAAGCTTTGCTTTTTTTATGCAGGTTCCCTCATATTTCACTCTTTTAAATTGTCTTTAATTCCAAATCGCTATTTTCTTTAATTTGAATTAATTGATATGCCTTGTCTGATTTGTATTCTCATGAGTTTTCTGATATTGTTTTCATATTGTTTTGTACTTGTGAAATATGTAAAATAAAGTCAAATCAAAAATCAAAATTATCCTCTGGAAAGCAAGAAGAGTCTAATGATAGATTTCAACATTAGATTGAAAGTCCTTTTGCAATGACCTTGACATAAACGTTACTTTCATTGTAAGCCTACGTATAGACTGATGCATTCAATCGAATATATACATATGCACACAATGATACCCCGAATGATACCTGATTGATAAATACGCTCTTAAAAAAAAAGGATGATCAATTTTAAGCTTACGTGAACATTAGTCCATGGAATAGTAGGTCCATGATTAGTCTGACGAAAGATAATGGGGAAACCTGCCCATTTATAGGTTTGAATCTTGGTTGATTTTGGACTTCATAATTATCTGGGAGGGGGCTGGGTCGGATATCGATTCACCAACATATTAGTTACTGGCGAGTATTAAGTAATTCTATATTGCGCTTAATACTTGGCATCACCCCAGCAGGGAGATGCGATGTAGCTGAACCGACATATATATAAAGTCAGGACACTAAAATATTGGAGGATTTCGTTTACATTGCATTTCAATTAATGAATTTGGACCGTTGCCGATTGTGACTACTTTCACCTATATATCTCATTTAAGAGAATTTATCTATTAACAATCCTTTATACCATTGTTGTAAAAACACCCCCTCTCATAAAATATTTCTTCAATTGTACTTCTCTGAATTGGTAAGATACAATGAATTCATCTTATTGGTACAACCAGGTGTCTCCGACGCCATCGCCCATCGCTGCTGAGAGAAGGGCATTTGTCTTAGACGTGGTGTGGGCCATCTTGGCTGCAGTAGGTGTAGTCGGAAACTTATTGGTTATTGTTGTCATAGGCAGTGTCAAAGAACTTCGGGGTGTCGCCAATCTTCTCATCGCAATTCGGTCTCTGGTCGACTTGCTGTACGTCATCTCTTCTTGTGTTCCGTTCGTGGGTACCTCCACTATATACCCATGAGTGAAAACAGCCTCATCATCTGTGTGGTTGAAAAAAAAACAGGTACGTCTTCTTGGGGTAAGTAGTCGCGCGACCTTCAATGTGGTGTTCATTAACCTTGAGCGGTACTATATGCAGTCTTGCATCCCATTAAATACAAGCTCAACATCACCACCAATAGGCGAGTGTAGATCCCCGGGATTCTATCCTGGGTTATTGGATACGGATTTCAGATCTATACTTGGTTTACAACTCGTATCGTGGGCGCGACTTGTCAAATGTTGTTTTCGGCGTCTGAAAGACTTGCCATCACGTGATCGCGTTTCTTAGTCAGTATATCTCTTTCCCCTGATACTTTTGTTTTCCGTCCATGCTGAATCGCTTTAGCCATGAAGAGCAGTGTCGGAGACGAGCCGGATCGTCCTCAAGAAAACCAAACAGAAGGACAGGCGAGCAATGAAGTCGAACGACAGGCGGTGCCAGTACCAAGTTACAAGGACCGCGCAAGAAAGAACATCATCAAGAGCCTGTTTAAGGTTACCATCACTTTTGCCGTCTGTTGGACTCCGAATCAAATCATCTACCTTGTCTATAACTTAGCAGGCCGTGTTGGTTTTTCAGGAATGTTCTACACTATTACTGTTGCCATGGCTTTTTTTATGTGCTGTAATCATCTTATTTACACTTTTCAATACCGAAAGTTAAAAAAGGGGTCAGGACACTAGTTTCAAGGGATATGAATTTGGTGAGTGTCACTCAGACTGGTTCTATACAAAGTAAATGAGTTTTGGAAATAGGCATAGAGGCCTAATCCGGGGCCTAATCGCGCCAAAACAGAAGTTCCCTGTGCTGTCTCAGAAACTACAGTCGCGTAGACGTCTCCAACATAAAAGTTTCTTCGGCCTAATCAACGAGACGTTTCCATGAAGTATCCAGACAAAGGTAAAAAGCACTTCACCTGACAGTCTCGGTAATTGCTACAAAGTCTCCAAGTTGTTTTAGCGACGTCTGCAGAGATGATTCCAAGACGTCGCAAAGACTAGCTATGTTGAGACTTTACAGCAACATCCGTGGCTGTCGGACAGAGGGCTTTTCACCGCGTCTGGGACGTCGATCTCCTTTAGGCCGAAATAACAGCTGGAGACGTCGCCGCGATCGAATGTCTCTAATACGTCTACACAACGTCTCATTAGGATTTCTGGGGAGTGTTTCATCAAAGAACTTGTCGGATGTTTCATCCGACAGATACCATAGTAACAGTGCGTCTCAGCCAATCAGAATCAAGAAAGTTGTCAGATCTGACAACTTGTCACATGACAATGTTGATGAAACGCTCTCCAGTGGCCCGTTTCATAAAGGACTTGCAACTGTTGTAACTTTGCCATTATGGCAAGTACCATGGAAACAGGGCTCATCAGCCAATCAGAATCAAGGTTACCATGGTAGTTGCCATAATGGCAAAGTTACAACAGTTGCAAGTCCTTTATGAAACGGGCCCCTGGTCCCGTGCCGATCTCCGCTATAATTATCTTTGCATCCGATGGAGATGTCTCGTCGGAGACATCACGAAGACTTGTAGAGTCTCTAAAAAGTCTATAAAACTCGAGCATGTTCGATATTCTTGCGGCTCCTCGGAGGCTCCATCATTTTTAGAAGATTTCTCAGACAGAAGCGAAAACATCTCTGTAACTAGACAAATCTAAAGTCGCAAGGCCTCGTCACGAATTTGGCACATCTTTACAGATGAATGATCACGTCGTTTGTCTTGATATCTATAAGCTTTCATCATGACCGTATGCAACGGGGGGGGGGGGGGGTAACAACTGCAGCTTTTTTAAATTAGTATTTTCCCTCGACCCTTTTTCTTCATCCTATATTTTTTTTTTCTCCGAATTCTCTCATCCCTTATAGCAGGCGCGATTCAAGACTGAAAACTTTGAGGGAGCTTCTGCATGGGGGCTTGATAATTTTTCGACGTTGGTTTTTTCAATACAATGGAAATCTTGGGCAATATATGTGTTAGTGGGAGACTATACTCATCTGACTAAGCAGCTAGTCCCCCATCCCTGGCTCCAAAGCGACCAAGCAAAAAACAAAAACTAAAATAAAACAGGAACACATATTCAAAATGCTTAGAATCTTCATCATAACTATTTCATTTACATGATTAACACCCATCAGGCATACAAAATTTGCAAGTTTTGAACGCACTTCAAGATTTTGATTTTTTTCACCCCCCCCCCCATTATTTTGCGAGGTAGCTTGTAGCTACCGAGCGAGAAAATGTTCGAAATTAAATAGTAAAAGCTTAAATGTTAAAGCTCTTGACGACATTTGAATGAAATATTGCATTACTCAATACATTCTTCCTCATTTGTAATTAACCCTTTCTTGTACTTCTCTTAGCTCTCATTACTTTTATGTTTTGCTATATTTTAAGCGCCTTGAGCATTATTTTAATCAAAATGGAAAAGACGCTATATAAACCATATGTGTTATTATTATTATTATTTACATATATACGCAAATAGGGCCTAAAGATGTCCTTTTTTTTCTTTGTGGTCGAAAATTTGTGGGGGGATGGCTACAGTCCCCAAAGCTCCCCCGCCTATATAGAAAAATTTCAGAACCGCGCCTGCATTTTGAGGCAGGAATGGTCGATTTCGTGCCCCTCGATCTACCACAGTAAGAACTGGAAGAAGTAAGGGTAATTTACAGTTCTTGGAAGTGACTTTCGTGACCAACCAGGCTCTGCCATATAGGCCTACTGCAAGGCTTCACTCCTGCACGGCTTTACTGTATATAACCACATTAGACCTATTCATTTTCTTCGCTATAAAAATTGCTGATTGTTGTACACCCGCTTTGTCTTAAGTTTTTAGTAAATAGTCGATTTTTTCTATTTCATTCTATGATTTAAAAATGTATGAATATTGTAATGCGTGGGCATAAAGTATATGTAGAGCTCATGCAATCAGTGTGTACAAATGAAGAATAATATTACAGCTAGGAATCTTTTTTTTTCTTTCAATTTTTATTGATGAATTAAACATAGTTACAGAAATCAAAACAATATATACAATATTTACAATGTATTTACACGATTACACAAAGCAGCATTAAAAATGTACAAAGAGAGAACAAAGGTATTTCAATCATTGAAATCAAATCTCCATTTTTTGAAATGTAGAGGAAGTTTGTTCTTTTTCTTGGCTATGAAATATTCTAAATCCTTATTAGATTTTAGTAAAGCCAAGAAACCTCCAAATACAAGTGAATTACCTTGAAATTTGCAGACATATATCTTTCAGAAGGTGATTGAATTAATGGATGTATATCTTTTTTTTCAATGCACGAAATAATTTTGTGATTAAAATCACTAATAATCCCATTTGGTTGAAATAAGATCAATACAATATGAATTAATTAATCGAATTAAGTAATTCACCTGAAGTGGATTAGGTTTAATAATACCTTTGATCAATTTAAAAGTGAAATTAGAAGTGAAAATACGACATATGCCTTACTTGATTTTATTGGCTTTCATTGTGCTTCGGAATAATGGGAAGTGAGCTGTAATAGTAATATTATTAGTTTTTTTTTATAGTTTTCTTCATGAGATGCTAAAACCATAAATATATCGAGTGTCTAAAATTCTAAACCATAAATTTGTTTAACAATGTTTCAAGGAAACAAAAGCGCTCTTATTAACACTCCAAGTATTTGTGATTGAACGTGCAAATGTAAGAATAATATTGGTAATCATTATTTGTGATCACTCGGACATTAATGATTATAAACATATATATATATATATATATATGAAAAATACATATATTGAAATCAAATAAAAGAAAGCCTCTCACATTATGTTTAATGTCCATGCATGGGTTTGCGTCATCAACCATATTGAGTTATTTTCTTGATTTTAAAAGAGAGTAAGATTAATAAACACTATGGATGTAATGATTACACGTCCAGCTTGCTAAGTGCACCTTGCCCATGCTTAATGAGGCGACGAGGCTCAAACACAAAGTATAATTTTAAGTGGTATTTTATTGGATTGAAGGAAGTAAAATTGCGTTTGATGTTGATCGCCGAAACTTTTGAGTAATAATGCAGATCTTCTTTGATATCATTTTATATATTCTTGTAAGAAAAACTCGATAGGCGTGATAGATCGTTCCCCCTGTTTATTATACACCGTCTGTGATAAAAGAGCAGTCATATTTGATAGACACATATCATGCATATCGACAATAAAAGACTGGTGATTGATGAGAAAATTAAATTGACAGAACTGGGGGCGAAGATGAGAAAGGCCTGTCTTTATCATGAAGGAAAGCAAACTATGATTTATTTTGGTCAAACTGGCTGAGACACACACGCTTCAATTCAAAAACACATTTCGTTCCACGCTCGCTGTTTGATTGAAGGCGTGGAATTGGTGACGTGAGTGGTCAATGATTGTTTGATGTCGTGTCTTGATACAACGCGACAGTTTGATTTATTTTTAAATTATTATAATTACCCTCTCCTTTATGTCGAGTGAATGCTCTCAGCAATTATAGTCCAATATTATATTATAGATGAATCTTATTTCAGTGCGCTGCAATATACTTGTGTGGGGTTACCAAAGAAGAACAAAATATACTTTCAATAGATAAATGCAAACACTTGAGAGCGCTGATTCGTCAGTGCATAAATTATCTTCTTTTACGCAAAAAACAGCTTGCAAGACGAATCGGTTTACATTTTCAAAAGACCCATGTTGATTCAATTTCACTATGTATTGTATAAGGTGTGCTCAATACTGTAAGAAACGTATTGTTATTTTATTTAAAGAAATTTGTATAATTTGCACGTATCAGCATATGCAGAAACACAAACTTATGGTGATTAAATAATCAGATATTGAAACGAATTATTTATGTGCGTCTTTTCATTTCAGTATCTAAGGCTAGGTCCATGCAAAAAAAAAAGGTTTGAAGAAAGGAAGATGGAGAAAGCTAGCAGAACACTGGGAATTTCATAAAAAGTTATGACATATATCAGTTGTGCTCATTAAATTTGCACAAAATAGTGATATGCAAATAATTATTCTAATGAGTATACAATTAATGATGTCACACATGTATGAATACAA
Source organism: Lytechinus pictus (assembly GCF_037042905.1). NCBI lineage: Eukaryota > Metazoa > Echinodermata > Echinoidea > Temnopleuroida > Toxopneustidae > Lytechinus > Lytechinus pictus. The sequence continues at coordinate 7,578,034 of NC_087247.1, forward strand.
ATATTTATTGTTCTTCCAATAATGGTAAAATCAGGTTTGATTCTTCATGGAACATGTCTAGTCATTGTTGCTCAGTTTACTGCGAATCAGTGAAGAACGGCTTAAAAAAAGCTTTGAAAATTTAAATAAATTAGTGACATCATCAAACGAAACTTAGAAATGTCATAAGTTTCCTATTTTAGATCTTATTATTTTGATATTGTGTTAGGCTTGTTTGGGCTTTCTCTTATGATTTATATCTATCTATCTATCTATCTATCTATCTATCTATCTCTCTCTCTCTCTATCTATCTATCTATCTATCTATCTATCTATCTATCTATCTATCTATCTATCCATTTATTTCTCTCTCTCTCTCCCTCTCTATCTATCTATTTCTCTCTCTCTTTCTCTCTCTATCTATCTATCTATCTATCTCTCTCTCTCTTTCTCTCTATCTATCTATGTTTATTACTACTCCCTTGCGCTCTCATTTAGTATAATGCCCGAACGGTCTTGTTTCTACTCCGTCTATACATGTGCTCACTTTTCTGCTCTTTGTCAAATGATATTTTAGTTCATCTAATTATATACACTAAGTGGTGATAGAACAATAGGACGAGTGTCACTCGACCAAATGGTTAGTTGAAGAACAGGTTGTAGATGAACTAGGATTACACCATGTGAGATTGTAACCAAAGGGAAATTGGATGGTGACACCGTATTTGCTCAGGGCTTAATTTTTTCTAAGGTATGGGGTTGGGGCGAGGGTTAAATAGGGTTTCATGTAAGGGTTAGGTTTAGGATAGGGTATACAAATCCAGGGGGCCGTTTCATAAATATTTTTTGTACATTTGAACGACTGGTGATCCTTTATTGTGGTCAAGGATCTTCACCATTAAAGGACAAGTCCACCCCAACAAAAACTTGATTTGAATAAAAAGAAAAAAAATTCAACACGAATAACACTGAAAATTTCATCAAAATCGGATGTAAAATAAGAAAGTTATGACATTTTAAAGTTTTGCTTCATTTCACAAAACAGTTATATGCACATCTCGGTCGGTATGCAAATGAGGGAACTGATGACATCACTCACTCACTATTTCTTTTGTATTTTATTATATGAAATATGAAATATTTTTATTTTCTCATCATTGTCATGTGAAATGAAGTTTCATTCCACCCTGAGCACGTGGAATTCCATTATTTTAACATTTTGTGCTTCAGGCAAGGAGGTCCTAATCATCAAATTCGTAAAAATTGAAATACTGTATAATTCAAACAATAAAAAAGAAAAGAAATAGTGAGTGAGTGACATCATCGACTCTCTCATTTGGATGTAACTGGCTCGTTCATATAACTATTTTGTTTAAAATAAGCGAAACTTTGAAATGTCATAACTTTCTTATTTTACATCCGATTTTGATGGAATTTTCAGCATTGTGCTTGTCTGATTTTTCTCTATTGATTTAAAGCAACATTTTTCTGAGGTGGACTTGACCTTTAAATGTTCATTTGTGATTATTTCGCACGTAAGAAAGGTTCACCAGTCGTTCTTAAAGTCGCTCTTCAGTTACAAACAGCTTTATGAAACACCCACCAGGGTTGAAGTTGGCCATTCCATTAGTGTGTGGAATTAACAGCGGAGCAATTGCCGCCGGAGCAAATGTCATGGAACCAGGTAAACAAAGTGGGTGCACACCAAGTTGCAACTTCCAAAGTGTATGGCTCCTGCATATACAGTTTTCTGTATTACACCTGTGACACCAAGTGCCCATCAGCAATTTCTTACATTTTTCAATTCTCCTTCATCTTGAACAATACCTCTTATTCTAGGCCCTGTAAAACAAAGCATTGTGATTGATCATAGGGTTGCATTTTATGATTGATTGCATCGATTGTTATCTGCAGTCAAGTGTACAAATCAACAGTGCAATTAATCACTAAAGTTTTGTGTACCAGTCCCCTTGAGCATTCTATATTCTATGTATATTGTAACAAAGGTGTCGCAATCTTCAGGGGAATAAACATCCTTTCCAGTGATAATAATAAAACAATATAGGTTTCAGATTTCTTTTTTTTAATACTTTATTTTTGTTCAAAACAAACATACAAATTAACAAACAAAGAATATCCCATAAGAGATAACATCAACCAAACTTGAATCTAAAAAAAGAATGTCGTTATAACTTGTAACATAATATACTAAAGTGTATATTTGTCATGTGATCAAGAACACATTTTTTAGGCAAGACAAGAGATAGAATGTCATTTCTACCTGTGTATGCGAAGTGACCAGCACAAATTTGATTACAGGTTGAAGAGGAAAAGAGTGCCACTGGCTAATACTGATGTACGTTTGGATTGCATGCATTCAGACATGCAAATCTTTTATGCAATCATATCATGCATGTATTCAGACATGCATTCAAGTAAGATCTCTTTTATGCAATCATATCATGTATGCAATCAATACAGAATGCATTCATCTGCATTCTAAAGTGTGACTCAAAAATTCAGTCAGGCATGCATTTCAAATGCTTTGCAATTTAGGCTTGTTAGCAGAAAACGTATGTATCAAACATGCATTCAAGCAAGCATTCAAGGAAAGAATGCATTCAAATAAAATATGAATTCATGCAAGCATGTATTCAACTGTGAAATGCGATCAAGCTGATACAGGAGATGCATTTACACATGTATTAAAGCCATCCAGCAGCAGTGAAATAAAATCAAACAAGATTCTAGTGGCCAGCACAACTCCTTTTTAGTTCGACACGAATCCCTTGGAGAAAACGGAATGATATCATAGTCCATTAAAGAACACACATGGGTCACATCAACTGTCTGTGCCAGCAGATTAGTATTTCATAATGCCTTTTCACATCGCAATGCTATATATTTCAGCAGAAGGATGACAAGCAAATACAGGATGCCCTTTTTTCTATTTATCTGATCGTGGAAGGATCCGTTGCTTTGACTTTTCTTCAAAAGGGGTGAACAAATGTAAAAAAAAAAAAACTGTAACAATTAAATTTCAAAACAACTTCTACTTTTTCTTCTTCAACTGCTACAACTACTGCCAACTATTATAAATTTATCATGAATAAGAATAATCAAAACTACAATAGAAGAATCAAAGATCAAATGCACTACCAAACACTAACACAAAACACAAATAGGAATTTTGTATGAACAAAGTAAGAACAGAAAAAATCAAATAAATTTGAACAAATTTTGAAAATAATCCTGACATATAAACATAAGAGTAGGTCCAACTACATTTCTACTGCTACTGTGTGCTATGATGAAAACCTTCCACACATTCATGACTTAAAAAAACACACCTATATATTCACAAGTGCTCTTTACATCTATTTAACAATCCATACCTAAATGAAATATGTATACTGAATGTCAATTCTCTGACTTTCAAAGAAGAACTTACGGCATATCGACATGCAAGGTGAATTAAATGATCATTCATCAAAATATCCGATTCAGAAATATCTCTCCTTGTTGAATTAAATATACAAATATCCTTTTTGAAACAATATAAAAAGAGTTATATTTTATTACACCAAGCACTTAAAAAAGATAATGTATGAATGTTAATTCTACATCAAATATGTCCACATGATGACAAAAAGATAAAATTGAAATTACATTATTTTTTTTATTTAGTTTTTTGTTGTTTTTTATGTTCTTGCTGTTTTGTTTGTTTTAATTTTTTATTCATTATTCAAGTTTTTTCCATTATTTTCATTTTTTTTGTATTTTTATTTTATTTTATTTTTTTAATAATTTTTCATTTCATTTTTATTTCTTTTTTTGTCAATTTTTTTCTTAGATTTTTTCCTTTTTTCATTATTTATTTATTTTATTTATTTATTCATTTATTTAATTCTATTCTATTTTATTACTTTTATTTATTTATTCATTTTATTTATTTATTTTTTTTTTTTTTTTGGGGGGGGGAGTTTTCATAGCACTACAGTGTACCCCTTGCTGACAGGCTTGACAAAGGGTTTTCTGGTCAAATAAAAACCAAAAGAAAGAAAATTTGAGAGAGCTACTTGTGCTATCAAAATGTGTAATTCACTTCTATTCAAAAGTAAAGTACAGAAACAGTTGACATTCATTTCTTCAATATTTTTTTTCTTTAAAAATCAATCAATGTCAAATAAGTGGAACAAAAAGTTAAGCTTTCAAACAATTCAATATCATTTACTAAAGCGTTCAAATCTCTTGAACTGCAATTTGGAACTCTTGAAGTGAAACTATCAGTTTGAATGGTATCAGAACAAAGTTAAAATATAACAATTTTATGAAGCCCATATTTTCATTCTACATACTAACTGTACAACAGGAAAGCTAGATCTCCTTGATTGTGTATATCAAACAAGCAACACATCTTACAACTCCTGTATATGATACATAAATGCATATAACAATAACAAATACAGTATTCCTATGTAATAATAGCTTAACCATATAAAAATATATTCTAATCTTTATTATATTATGAGCATACAGTGTACTTTACAATCAAGTTTTAAAAGAATACTAAAATATAATATTCATTTACATAAAGGCTTTATAAACAGTGATATATGATCATGATTATATTTATATATTCAAGGTATGGTTAAATATGACCTCAATATTAATTTTGAAGACAAAGTCAGGAGTCTGAGGCCCTGTAATATAAAAGTTTAAATTACAACTCATTGTACAATTAAGCGTGACTGTAAGTCTATGGAAAACCATATCCAAAAAGTTACAATCTATTGCACAATGAAGTGTAACTGTAAGTCTATGAAAAACCATAAACAAAAGTGGCAATCTATTGTACAATTATATGTAACTGTCAGTCTATGGAAAACCATGTACAAATAAGTTACAATCAATTGTATATATGGATCGTATCTCTTTATGATACACCCACCCCCAGGTGGATCATTCTCTTTGTTCAAAATCAATTTATGAATACGACAGTACTATAGCGACAACACCACGGATCAGCTAAGTTAACAGGAGCAAAATTCTACAAGCAAATGCTCGCAAACGCTTGCAAATGCTCAATAATCCACATGAAAAAAAAACTATTTTTCTCAGATTTGCACTTATTCTGTAATTTTCATCATCCAGTATTTGTTATTCAGATGATGAGAAAACATGATGTTCACCCCTTGAAAAAGAGGGAACGGATTTGTCGAGGCTATTCCCACCATTCCTCCATTATAATACATGTGGTCCATACGTTGGAACTTTGCATGCAAAAGAAAGTACATTCATCATTAGCTTGCATAATTTGCAAGAAAAAACCCTTTAAAAAGATATTGGAGTTCTAGTACTGATATCAGAGTGGTACTACGTGCAAATTATTATCTTTGAAATTCTTCGCCGAGATGGCTTTTTTTTTCATGAGGATTATGTGACCAACCTTCAGTTGTTAAAAAAAGTAAATGTTATTATGGAATGTTGCCACAAATTGCCAGGATTTTCAGGTTTTTACTTGAATACAGGCTGTGTTAAACAATAATGGGCTACTTGTTTGTTTGTTGTTTTTTTGGGGGGAGGGCTGTAAATTTTGTCTATGTCTTACTCATCAAATATTGATTTCAGTAATTACCATATATTAGTATTACTATAATAGGCTTGCTACAACAACTTCCCCAATCCAGTAGGAAACAGGAAAATATTCGCAGAATACATGTATATTACTCTTTGCTCTGAACCTAAAAACCTAAAAATACTTTTACATGAACTTTTACAGGCAAGAAGCCCTTTTGATTTTGTGATGCTACTAAATGCCATTTGGTCCGTACGTAGGTATGAACAGTGATCTTTAGCACAAACTGTTTTTCTCCTAAAAATCCTGAAAATTCATGGCAACATTCTTTAGATACCCCTGTGAGCATATTAAATTATTTCTGCCCAGTGTAGGTTATATTTCTCTGAAGATTTTTCTTTCACCTACACCATAGGTCAGGGGTCAAAGAGTTCCATTCTCATCCACAGTGAGGTTAACTACCAGCAAAGCAATCGGTGAAAGCACATCGAATACTCCCAGGTAGTGGAGAAAGTTCATACATTGTGTGTGTGTGTGTGTGCAGGCATGCCAGAATGAGAGGTTACCAACATTTCTCACATGCAGTCTACTCCTTGATGTACTATTAAGTGCTATTTGAGCACAGTTTTAGTATGCTTCAAAGTATGATCAGGGAGTTTTCAAATCCTGAACATTTCACAAATTTGTTAATTCATTGTAGACCCTGTGCCCATGATAACTCAGACTAGGGTCAATAGAAATTAGAAAAATGTGAATTATAATGAAACATAACCATGCTTAATCAGTTAACTCTAGATTCAGAATAAGAATAAGAAAACCATTTTCTTTCTTACTGCGCATGTTCAGAATTAAAGTCGTATTTTAGAATGTGCATTTTTCATTAAAACGAAAGAAAAAAATCAGATTTGATAATTTTTGAACTTCTACCAACAAATGAACAATGAAGGTTTTACCAACATTGCATTTCTGGGCACCGTGCGATAAAGCCAAGTAATTGATGTGGCTGATTTCACTGATTGCTTATATTCTTTCCTGTATAGTCTGGTGTCAAAAGCTGGTGTTGGTGTTAGGGCAGCACAAACACCTGTTACAACACCAAACTTAAAGCAAAGCTAGTTTTGGTGTAGGTCATACTGGATCATGAGGTACTTCTGGTGTTAATGTCAACAGATGGTGGATGGTGTTGAATATTATCCATTATTTCAACATTTAACGCCAACACCTACACCTTACTTAGAACCATACACGCACTAGGATGAGAATGGAACGGTGTTTATATCCAGGGTGCAGCACGGGGAGCTCGTTGGCCAGGCACCCCAATGCAGCAAATCAAATCACCTTCACAGACATGCATCTGATTTTCCATCAAGCCTCGCGCAAGAATGACTTCGCACAAACATTGTCATCGCAAAAATTGGTAACGTATAATGACAAATAATGAATTCTCATGCGCTACATCTTGTGTATATCTGTAGTGATTCGCTGCTACACCAAAATTTATTTGTAGAGTAATGCTCCTGTGCATTACCGTGATTTTGACTTTGACTTCAAAGATCTTTGATTTTTGCCCAAGATCTTCATTACTGGGCAAACATACTTTTTTGGTGTTGCGATTTTGCCTATACTACTAATACCTGCCAAAAACCTTGTTGTATCATTCAGCAGCAACAACAAGAAACTTATACAAAATATTGTTTACTAGCCAAGAGACATCAAATCTACAAAATCAACGGCCTGAATTCACAAAAGAGTTTGGAACCGAAAGGGTCAGGAAACCATAGACTATCCAGATTTCATATATAATTCAGTGCATACATTAAGAAAGCTCGGCAAATACATGTGCACTTTTTGCTACGGGTGCAAAATCAGGTGCATGTATTCACAAAATCTGCATAGTGTATGGTTTTGTACCCCCTTCTGGTAAACCCTCTGGTGAATATTCAGGCCGATTAGGCCGATTTTAATTCACTGCTCATCCATCCTTGTTTTCTCTCATGTAAAACACTTCTTCTCTGGAGCATGATACCTTTTCAGGAAAATCTGTCCAGTCTATGCACTCTAATAGCAAAGCAACACCAAATATGTGCATGTTTTTCCCCCAACACACCCTTCCAATTTGGCCCAGTCCTTGGTCGTCGGTGTCATGGGCTTTTTAATGCCCATCTAGAGGGCGTAGCGTTTTTTATGCCCCCCTAGTGGTCTGCGAGTGAAATTATTTAGATATTAAATTTTCTAAATTTTAACACACGATCAACATTTTACTCCCATGAGTAAAAGATATCACTCGCAAATCCTAAACTACGCCCGCTGTGCGTGGTGTGCAGTGCAGATCTCCCGGAACAGATTTGCAAGCGTTTCTCACTCGGTGCCAGACAGATAGGATGCGGGAGGACGTTTGATGTCTAAATCTGCCAAGATGCTTTCATCCCCTTCATCCATTCCTCCTGTTAAGGTATAAAGAAGACTGGAATCTTCGGTGAACTGAGGAGGCATCTCAGGTGGTGCCCCTAAGGACAGATCATCCAGTTCTAGCTGAGTGAATCGAGCAAGGTCCCTCTGTAGCCGATCGGTATCATTAGACTCCTTTGTGTAATCTCTGACCCTGATTAAAGAAGGAGAATAGAAGAAGTAAATCCAATGAGACCATGGACACATGTTCCATTGGAAAAAAGAATATTTATACTTACACCTTGTGATTTACAATCTGGGAATCTCAGTTTTGGAGGAATAATAATGAGTAATAATTGGCTCTTAAATAGCACTTTATCAATCTACGACTGCTCAAAGCGCTTCACAATTATTATTACCCGGTCACTGGATTCACAGCTTTTCTTGCAGCCTGTTAGGCACACACTTGCTAAACCAACCACAATGACAGTTGTTTCCTAAGGGTACCCAATTAGCACCTGGGTGAGAGTGACAAAGTTTGGAATGACGCTTTACCAAAGGACGCGAGGCCATGGTGGGATTCGAACACACAACCCTCTGATTACGAGACGAGAGTCAGAACCACTACACCACGGCGTTTCCACTAGATGATCTGGATAAACAGACGAACACTTGCAGGGGGCAATGATATATATGACTATACCTCAACTAGCGACCATATGCAATCTACTTCAATAGTTTTCTGCCCTATAAAATTCACTCAACTGAACTTTATTTATATACACAGGTTTCCATTGATAATGATACATTCTTGGGCGTCATCATGAATGGAATATAAAAATCTATGGCCCGGATTCTGAAGTCAGGTTTAACTTAGACCATGGTCTAACTCTTTGCTAAAATTATGGGAAGCCAAAAGTGTCAAATATTTTATTAAGCTGTATGTTTCTTATGTTTACTGTGCTCTTTCCTCATTTATCGATGGTGCAAACAATAATCTATTTATACCTACACAATTATGAATGATTTGAGAGCCAAATGAGGTGAAATATTATAACTCTACTGTTAGTGATTTATGTTACAATTGGCTATCCATACTTAAACCACAACTTTAAACTTGAGTTAAAGTTAAACCCAACTTCAGAATACGGGCCAATGAATATAAGATGATATTGGCTTACCTCTTCTTCAATTCCTTGGAGACTTCGATCATCCTGGGTTCTCCTGCTTTCCGATAATCTCCTGCAGGATACCTCATATCCTGGATTCCTCCGATAGCTCCTCGTGATGGATCCCCTGCGTATAACTCAGTGGGAGGATCCGGAGCACTGGAAGAATATAAATCAAAGCATCATTGGTAAACATGGGAGTAATTTTATTCATGTCAACTTCGACATGGAATACAATTTCATCAACAACTTTGAAGTTCTCTTAACTCACTGATGACATACAAATGAGGACTGGTGTCTGGACAGAGTGCTACAGTGTTGCAGTATAATAAGCAAGTTTCTAAAAGTAGTATAGTATGGTATAATTTTACAGATAGCATAATTCTTTACACTTGAAACTCATATCAAGATCAGGTCACCAGTAGCAAAATTTCAGTAAATCTTTTCATCCCCCCCTCCCGTGCTCATATTGAACATGAGGGATAATCCTGACAACAGCAACAATCTCAAGTGATGCAAACTCTGCATCCATTCTCCAAAAATTGCTCTCTGAACATGCATCAAGACTTCAATTAGCATCTTCCATTCTTGGCTCACCTTCTTGAAATGCCTCGGGCCACCAGAACAGGCGGAGACGATCGCGCCAAACCAGAAGGGGCATCAAACCGAAAGTGGCTCGTTCCGCAAGTGGGTGCCGATAAAGCGGTTGCCGTTTGGTAAGGCTCTGGGTGCTGATACGATGATCGATCAATCGCTGCTGTATAGGGTGTCTTTTGGATGACATTGCTTGATCTACCCATGACAAGGGGCTTGCCACCCTTGGTCAGTTGGTCATAGTGGTGATCGATCAAGAGACTGGTGCGCTGGGACGGTGTCTCTTCTTTCGGGAGAGAGGTCTGGGTGCTGGCACTGAGAAGAATCTTTGGAGATTGAAGGGACGTGATTGAATGAATTATTTTTATAAATCCCATAAGAGAACTCAAGATGTGCAACTGGGGGTATTTCGTCAAGACTAAATCCCAGCCACGTGTGGCATGAAAGCATCAAGGACACACGCTACTGAGTATTGTTCAATGTGCTTGAATTATCAAGTGTGGGTCGGCACTTACATGTAGCATGACCTTCAATCTAATAACTGTGAAACACCCTCAAGATGTCTTCAGTCTCAGTTTAAGAAATTAAAAAATGTGCATGGGGAAGAAAAAAACCTGTAGACTTGACAATCTAGTGGGTCCTCTTCTTTATATTTATAAAATAAATAACCTTCAAAATACAATTTGAACATTCAGATGGTTTATGTATTATCTATAGTTCGCCTTTAAAAGATGAAGCCTAATTCAAAATAGGACCCTTTGATTTCATCACATGAAGTAATAGGTCATATCAAAATGATGAAAATGAGTGCATTACATATGTCATAAAATGGTCTGCGGTATCCAACACACCATGAAAGCTGACCATTTGGCAGTAGATGAACGCATAGTACGATCTTCACATCAAGATATAAAACTTGTAATAATATTACGCACTCACCTCTTTAGGAGCTTCGTAAACGCGATGGCCCTTTACATCACGGATCGTCGGTTTGGCTTCCACTATCTGCCAGCACTGGGCATGAAGCTGCATCAAACAAGATAAATAAAGCATGCATATGATTACATCGTTAACAGCTACTACAATCAACATACATTTACAAAGTAAAAAGCAACAAACATATTTTGTGCAGCCAATATCATTCGAAATCAAAATGAAATCTTGGGTAGGATCAAGGCTGTAGCATTGGAAGGATGAAGAAGTTACAAGTTTAGTAGGTAAGATAATACTGAAATACTTCCAATAGAACATACACATGGGTGAAAGATGAAAGAAATGACTAGCTAAAGTTAGTTGGATATCGCATTCGTAACAAAGTTAGCCTGCTTTACCCACCCTCGTTCCCATCCCAGCTAAAACAAAAATCAACCTACATCACTGACAGTAAGTTCTAGGACGTTACACTGCTGAACGAGCGGGGCCAAACACTTGTCTGCCTCCATCAGCTTTTGACGTTGACTGTAGGCTTTGCTGTACAGAAAAAAAGGAGAAAGACAAAATATCCATAAGTATCAAGAAAATATAATCATTTGCATAACTTGAATCAAAACACAATTATACCAAATTGATATTCAAATTGATAGTAAAAATAAATAAATAAAAATAAAACAAATATTTAGCCAGTGTTAGACTCGCAAGGTTTTAAATAAAATGGCCAATAACCAATAACAATGACTATACCTTTTCTCTCCACATTACCATTTCCCCAACTTTATCATGATAAATTAATATACAGTTAACACATTGATCAGTTTGTTCTAGTAGCCACAGGATTAAATTATTTGGGCTTGTTTTGGGTGGTACATGTACTTACTTGTGGCAAACCATGAGTTTTCTGTGCTGCGCTCTCCACCTTTCTTCGCACTGTCCATTACAAGCCATGATCTTCTTCATCAGTTCACCAAGATTCAATCTACACAAGACAAAAATGACATAAAAGACAATGTCAGGGACTGTACAATTCTGTAATTCCCTAACAATACTTTCTTTTCAAGTATTCAGCATGAAAATTAATGGAAGGACATAAAGGGTTCAATGTCCAAATATCCCATTAATCTTCTTTTCTATATAGAGGTGTGGAGGATCTGTGGATAAGTCTCTGCATGGGCTTTTGAACATGGTATGGATTCAAATCCAACCTCAGCAATTTATTGACAATTTGCCTCTCTCCACCCAGGTGTGGTAAGTGGGAACCCACTAAAAAATTTCTTGGAATAGTGGAGAGCCTAATAACAGTAGCCATGATAATTAACTCTTTGCACGCTGAATTACTTTTTGGGGGATAATAATAATTGTTTCCATGTTATTTTCTTTAATTCAAGATTTCCATATTACTAGACGCTATCCAAGAACTACTGCATTTTATTAGCTTATCTAATTTGAAGGTAGGGAAAAAAAACTAATTCTTACGATTTTTTAATTTAATTGTACAAATGTGCAAGATTGCAACATCAAGACGCAAAGGGTTAAAAGCCGGGCAAATAACAGGCAGTGCTTTTAACAGAAGCATTGGTATTAAACACTATAATTATTATCATTATCATAATAAAAAAATTGTAGAATGCACTAAAGGATAAAGAGAAACTATAAAGTGTATCCTGGGCTCTGTAACACAAAGGTTTGCGATGAATTACAAATATGAAAGAACTACACTGATTGGTTTCTGGTCAGTATTTTAAACCAAATACCCATGTAACATTGATCTTTATTGGCCAGTCCATTTAGCGATTGATCGCTAATTTGTGTTACGGAGCCCTGAAGGTTAGAAGATGCTTACTTTTCCATCTTGTGAATTTGTTCCTCATTGTAGGAGATCTTTCCAGTCTTCTTGTCCCTGGTGAATCTCTTGTAGATATCTTCAGTTTCATTGGTCAAATGCAAAAGCTCGTCAATACTACGGGAATAACAAAAATAACATTCAACTTTTATGACACCTGTATGATGTATGATGTAGCATACTGCGTGATGTGCATCATTCAGAAACTAGATGCTGTTAGAGTGGAACGCTGAAGGTCATTTTGTGTCTTGGGGACTTTGCCTGTGGAGTCTATTTTGGGGAGCTGTTACATAACTACACCAAGATTTAACCCAAGATTTAACAATTTCAACTTAATTTGGGTTGCATTCCAAATCCATTTTGGCTGCATTTCAACTCCACTCTGACTTTTATTTCAACTCAATTTTACACTTTAACTGAATTTCAACTCCATTTTGACTGCATTTCAAATCTCGTTTGACTGTATTTCAAATCCATTTGGATTACTTTTCAACTCACCACTTTTCATGTTGAAGATTGCATCCCTGGGCGGGGTCCCAAGTCACATCAAGCTCATCACTGAAATGTACCTCTACGTGGAGATATTCAAGTATTTCACCAATCTCCTTGCTCTGTAGCTCATACTAAGAATGGACAAAATATTTGGGAACATTAATTTACAAATGTACATACAAATTTAAAGCAATTACACATGTTTATTACAATATCCAATGCTCTCTATTCATTTGCTCAACAAATCTTTGGTCAAGTCTCGAGAGTCAAATGCGGACCCAAAAATAAGACCTAGTGATGTAACCTGGTCGTAAGGTTGAATCAGTAGATTTCCCACTGATGCAAGGTTTTGTTCGATGTCAATTTGCTTCAATTTTCAAGATTTTCACTGTACTTATCGTCATCCAAAGATTTTGAGAAAAAAATTGCGTTCTCCACGAAATTCCATAAATCACATGTTCTTCAAAATTTCTGTTTTTTTTTTCTTCTTATTCTGTATCACATAAAACTGGGGACTTCAATATGACTATTGATTCTTTTCAGAAGTACTGACAGTCCTAGCTTGAAAACAGTTTAGTTCACACTGTACCTGCATGTGCTCATGAATGCATTCTTCAAGTTTACGTTCAAGCCTGTGGGTGATGTCACCGGTATGGCTTTCCTGAGCATTCCCCATGAGGCGAACAATACGTCTTCCGTCTTGTAACTCCCTTGACATGACAGAGAGTTTCCCTTTAATGCCCTTGTGATGAACTTGCAAACTCAGAATGTCTTTCTTCAACCGAGTACTGAAAAGAACAGGCATGAATTTGAAATCAAAGTGAATTTTTTCAGAGTGACAATGCTAAAAAAGAAACAAGGTACATTTGGAAAGAAGAAATGATTGCACGATAAGAAATAAATTCGGCCGAGTCTAAGCGGCATTAAGGTCATTCTACATGAGTAAAAATCATTTCCAAAAACTTACAAGACAACATCCTACATTCTCATTCATTTACAGAACATGTGGCATGTATAAGAACAGAAAATTAACTGACAATATAGATATCTTTACCACTTACAATTAAGCAGTCTTCAACGATAAATATATTCAGAAATGCATTAAAACTCATACCTTTAGTGTTGTAGGTTTAAGATTTCATAATTTCACACAAATGAATTCATGGTAAGCTCTTTTTGGGCAGAGTGGGGAAAAGTGCAGTAAAACTAAAAATAATGACACAGTTTACGATGTTAATGGCGATGGGGCACATCGGGTTGAGCAAAGCAATCATGTGGTAAGCAACTGTTTCCTGTTGTACCATTGTGTATACCCTTGAAAGTGCTGCATCACCACTAAAAACTAATCAGCCACATGAATCAAGATGAATCATTCTATCAAGTTACTGAATATTACATGCATTTTGTAATTGATTACATGATTTGAGGAGGAAAATCGAATAGTCTTTCTTTGAAAAAGAAAAAAACTTACCGAATTGTTACAAAGTACAAATCAAACAGCTGATGCATGTTGTGTATCAGCTTCTGTCGTAGCTGAAGGATGTGTCCCGTGGCCAAAGCCCCCTGAAAGGTAACAATTACACAACTCTCAAAATGAGAATACTGATAATATCTCTCTGCAATACCATTGTATAATACAGTCAAGTGACCCTAACCTAAACCAGGAATCTGGAACCTAACCTTAACAGACCCTTATTAAAATAAGGGTAATCTTCAAGGATTCATTTTGTTTCCCTACATCTCTGTTAATAGCAAAGAATAAATTTATCTTATAACTTAAGCTATTAAAAAATATACCAAACTTTTTCTCACCTACAATAACAAATTCACATTAAAAATTATTATTCAGAAGACTCGTTACCTCATTATGTCTTATTCACATTTATTTCTCAAAAGTGGAAAATGACAAGTTGATTTAAAAGTGTATATATATACATGTGAGGAAAAGTTTGAGGCCATTTTAAACAAAGAATATATTTCACAGATTTTTTTAAATATTAATAATATCATATATATTTTTAACCACCCTCTCCTTTTACCACCGTGTAAAAAAAAATGGACTTTAACATTATTCATCTCATTATTTACAATAAAGAACCATGTATTTCAATTGTTGGGAATAGAATCGACATGGAAATTTACCTTGGCTATTGGGTAATCAAGCTGTGTAGAAAATCTAGGTCGAAGAACAGGCATGGTAGCTGTAAAATGAAACAAATTACAAAAATATATTGCATCATACCTCTCATAAAAAAAATTGTTTGTAATATTCCTTTGCTTTTCAAAAGGTGAATCAACAATGCAATATATAAATTATGAAATATTTGTCTAAAGTCTGAAAGAAAGAATGTATTGCGCAACTGTTCTGCAACGCTGCCTTCGTGAACTTTACTTACTGATAACTGCATCCAAGACATGTTAAGACATGTGCAGTATAATCCCATAATGTAATCAAGACAATTTTGAAAACATATCAAGGTCAAATGTTTGAAATTAAAAACCACTGATAATACCAGCTTATATCGGTCACATACTATACACTTCATTTCTCAATATCATTGGGTAATTTGAAACACCTAATACAAACCATATAACCGCCTGGTACTTCTACAGATAAAAGCAGTACTTAAAATTTTGAAGGTGATCAAATAACTACAATACTATCATCTTATTTTGTCATATGTTCCTTTATCACCAAAATATAAGGATTTCAAAGCAAAATTCAGACAAAAGCAGAGTGCAATAGTTTTAACAATAAGGTATATAAATCATTATTACATGTTGCTATTCACATTGATATAGATAAACATTTTTGCTATTGCTTGGAAAATGACCTCTCTACCTGACAGAATTCCAAGCTCATTTTGATGATTAATCAACAGATACTAATTTCCAACTAGAACACTTTGGCATACATGCTCCATTTATACAAACAAACAAACATTTGAGAGTTACTTTGTTGGATTATGTTCAATTGTACTTTGTAACTTTAATACAACTGTAAGTATGTTTAATGAGAAATTCAGGAGAAGGCCAATCTCCAAACTCTAATAAATCTTTATTTTAGTTGAAAGGCTACAATTTTACTGAAAAGAAGCCCAATATTGTAATGAAGCTGGAATCTATTGAATATTGCCCCCCCCCCAAAAAAAAAACCCTAAAACAATCACGTTGTACTGATTTCTAATCTCACCGAATAATAAAAAAATCAAAATAAGAGTAAACAACAATGTATATACTGAGGTGAAGGAAATTTATTGTTATGGTCATGCCGTGACCACCCAAGACACCCCTGGCCAATAAACAAAAACCAATCTCTACTTACCGACAAAAGGAGGAGTGATCTGATGGGGGATATGGATCTGCTCCTTATTGGACAGCACGATGGGGTTGGCTTCGGAGGTGATGGGATACCTATGGACGGGGGAAGTTCCATCCGGTTTGAAGGCATCACCGTTATACAAGATGGACTGTTTGGTGGCTGGGAGTTTGGTTTGCGATGCTATGTGCTCTTGAAACTCAGCAAACCTGGATGATAGAGTACAAAAAAATTTTATGGTGAAGCTTCTGATACAATTTTTAAAAAAATGTATTTCAATAACATAGCAATTATAAGCAACAAGTGACGTGGTAATTTCCTGTGATAGCAGTCCAGGGCTCCTGTACCATGAAGCTTGGCAATTGTCATACAATCATATTTTGCACTTCACTGCAAATGATTAATGAATTATACGATCAATCACTAATTGTTATAATACAGGGTCAAGGAAATCTATAAAATGGTGATTTAGAATGATAGTCAAACCTGCAAGAGCTTCTTTATGTTTTTGTTGTTTGGTTTGATTGTTGTTGTTGTTGTTTTTTTTTTTGGGGGGGGTGTTTTTTCACATCAAAACTTCATTTTCAAATATGACCCCTACTTTTCAACAACAATCTAGTATCAAAAGCTCAAACAGTAAAGGGATAATGCATAAATAATTCTAATGGCTGATTATTTTGGATTTATTGTGCAAGAACATTTCATTTACTCTTTTTTTTTCTCTCAAATTATGACCGATGGTGCTAGAGAAGAATTTAAGCAGATTATGATTACCACGATGGTTTACTTTGAATATGGGACCTTCGAACTTTAAAAGAATAATCAAAACAACTGCATACTTACATGTCAGTGGGACTACAGTAGATCTTCAGGAAGGATGCCTCACAGACCCAGAATATGTCAATGACCGTCTTGTTGGTGATTCTCTGAGATTCTTCAAAGAACCGTTGGAAGGAAAATACCTTGGTGGGATTACACTCCAGCAGGCCAGCCAGCAGGGGTGTAAGCAACTTCCTCAGGCCTCTGAAATAAAAAGTCATTGTCCAAGTATGTTACAGAAGAAATTCAGAAATTTTGAAAACATACACGTATAGGTAATATTTGAGAGCATCTACGAGGCGTTTCGTCAACATTTGTTGTCTAAAAAGTTGTCAGAGCTGACAACTTTACTTTGATTTTGATTGGCTGAGATAGCACAGGTGTCTGTTACCATAGAAACCGTTGGATTATGACAATTTGTTTGTGCTGACAACTTTAATGAAATGGTCCTGCTCCGTATCAAATCTAACAGGCCATGTGTGCTACACAAAATCCACTATTTCATGTATTTGTCATTTATTACATAACAGGCTAAACATGCAGCACCCATCTGTTTCTTGAATTAACATGAACAACAAAATCCCGCTATTTGATTTCAACATTTCACAGATAAACAATATCTAAATTCATTGCATGTAGGGTTTGAAACAGTAGCTTGGAACGTGTCATCAATTATTTTGATGAAAAGGGGCTCTGGAGGGTACCAAATTTGGCATCTTGTTATTGATCTCACTCGCAATTTTGCTATCAGCCGATCAGAAGCTAGGATATCAGTAGTTTAAAACAGTTGTCAGTACATGACTAACACAATCTCCATGAATCGCTCCCCTCCTCCCTGTGAGTAACAGGCTATCAACTTACCCAGAGAGACGGCAAGTCTCTGGCAGTTCCCGACTCCAGGTGATCTCGTGGTCGCCAGGACCAGTCTGCACTCCGCTGATGACCCCTTCGGCTTTCTTGGTGGTCAGATAAAACCTGATGGACATAATCAAGATAATAGTGGAAATGAATGCAGAGAAACCTGAAAACTATTGGCTGAACTTGTATCTTGCTCCAACAAGGGCAGCAAACCCTGCGAGACAAGGGCCCTTCACATAAATTATATGATTAACTAAAACTACACTTTTGTTGTAAAACAGTACAAAAAAAACAAATAATAATGTAAATACTGATTGATTGATTTTATCTCATTATAATACAGGATCAAGAGTGCATAAGCACAATGAATAAAGATGCATTAACTCTTTGCCTACTGAACCAGGTGGTCCCTGGCTAAAGTCTTTGGAAATTAAAGAATTCAGAAGCCAAGGGTTCAAGGATCATGTCTCACATTGGGATGTAATCAATCACAAATATGAGATTAATCACCACTTTGTAGTTCAGAAATGGAGTTCAGATCGATCTTAAAGCTGTACTTGATATAATAATAATAATAATAATCGTCAGTTTTTGTATAGCGCATAACACAAAACAAATAAGTCTCTATGCGCTTGATATAAATACATCACAGCTCTTTATATAACAGGGCAGGCCAAGATCAACTCCTGGGGCCTGTTGCATAAAACTTTTTACCAGAGAAAACTCTGGTAAAAATTGAAAACCAAGGTTAGTCTGATTTCTGCCATTGACTTTAACACAGGGCAAAAACTCCGGTAAAAACAACCTGAGTTTTCTCAGGTACAAAGTTTTATGCAACGGACCCCAGATAGCATTCATTAAACCAGACAATTGCACCGCTAAAAAAAATAATCTACAGCAAAAGCCTTCCTAGCATGGCCGCATTTAAAACTTTAATATAGAGAAAAGTCTCAATCATGAAAAACAATAAATGATAATAACAAAATGAAGAGAAAAGGAAAGTCAAACCATTGTAAACACACAACAGCGCGCCCCTCCTAACCATTGTCTTATCAAATTTTCCAGCACCACAAGACAAAGAGTTGGCTTGACTTACATCATGCGTGAGTTTTTCCGTCCTCCTTGTGGTCTGAAGGGCAACTGACCGGTAGCCAGATGATAGAGCGTGGCTCCTATGCTCCAGAGATCGATCCGAGCATCGAAGGGCAACGCTGCTGGTTTCTTCAGTACTGCTCTTTCAAAGACATTGGGATGCTGTCAACAGAGAAAGAGAGGTATATACTTAAGTCTAGTCAAACCTGCTTCAGCAACCACCTCTATCTAAAGATCGCACATTTGGTTTCCATTGAATAGAATTCCCATTGAAACATGTATTAAGAAAAAAAACCTGTCAATAAAGACTACCAGCTAAAAAGACAAGAAAAGCGGATTCACCGCAATGATTATCATACAAGTGTAATTTACATCCCACCGCTGCCACAGTAATTAATTATCAGGACCCTTCCAGGTAAAATGAAGCAGGGTTTCTACAGAACACTTTAACACTAGCCAATATATATATATATATGGCATTAAAAAACTCAATAACAATTTATCAGTGCTCAAACCTAGGAATACGTTATTTACCTGAAAAATATCATCTTCATCATCCATGTAGGTTTTTCCAAAAATATTCTAAAGAACATTTAATGAAGCGATTTGTCAGAGACTTTTACTGACAGTTGTTAAATTCTTGCAACTGAAGAATAAGAAATAATTTGTGACTTGCTTTAATCAAGATAATTGCTCTACTGTTATTATATAAACTAGGCTTAGTAGTAATAACACATACAGAGTAAAAATTTCCCTTCCAAATAAACAATCTACTTACTAAATATTCTTCGGTGCCATGGAGACTGGTGAAGTTCTCATCGTCCGTAAGCTGTCGTGCAGCACCAAAGTCTGCGAGCTTGTAGATGGTTTGACCATGCTCATCCTTGAAGCACATGATGTTCCCGGGCTTCACATCGCGATGAGCCACACCATTGTCACGCAGGTACTTGATGCCAGCAGCTATGGAAAGAAAAGAAGAAACATCCATCATCAGTAGAACCCAATAGTGGATTTAATAAGCTTGATGTGAAAATGATTTAAACTTGAAGTGTTGTTCCTCTTCCCAAAGCTGAGATTAGTTTCAACCTGTTGAGCAAACACATTTTGTCAAAACTGGAGATTTAAACAATCCCCTCCATACATACTGCAGACCAGAAAGCCATGCTGTAATTTCAGACAAGCATGGAATCCATTATTGAAAGATAAGGTAGTATTAAGTGAAGGACGTCATAGGAGGATATCGTGCAGAAAAAAAGTCAGAACCCATTTTTAATAGGTAAAATACTAATGAAGTTATGACAGATACAGTAATAAGTTTACTATCAATATCCATGGATATATAAGTCATAAAATATATGCATGGATATATTTTATTCATTAAATATATCCATGGATATATTCAACTCCTTAAATAAATCCATGGATATATTTCACAGGTAAAATATATCCATGAATATATTTAAGGAGGTTTTCCCACCAACCAACTTGTCAGTGGGATCTAGCCACTTACTAATGTCAGCAAGAACTTGAAAGAATACTTTCTCGGCGAGACCATTGGCATTTTCAGGTTTTTCAAGCACATCGTAGAGACTGCCTCCGGTACAAAGTTCCATCATAAGTATGTTCTCTTTGGAGATTTGCTGAAAATGACATGGAAGAAGCAAATTTAAGAAGCAATAAAATGAATATCACATTAAGAAAATAAAGAAGAGTGCTCTAGCAATACAGTTATATCAAAACCCAGGTTTTAACTTACATCTTTTTCTATAGCCTCAAGACAGACGATGTTCTTGTTGCGTAGTCCAAGCAATAGCTGCGATTCCCTCTCCATGTCTGTTCCCATTCTGAATAAGTTCGGTGTGTGCGGCACTTTACATGCTACCCGTTTTCCAGATTTCTGCAAAAAAAAAGAGGTGATTTAATTTGAATTTAATACTATAGGGCAACAACACTGATATTTCTATTTCTAACTCTACTTGTTTCTATACTTGGCTAACATACAGATCCAGAAATAGAAATGAGGTATTGAACAAAAATCATTTGCGGCCCAAAGGCCGAATTATAGATTTTCAAACATAAAAGCAAATACGCAAATATACATCAAAATTACGACAACATAATGAAAAAAGGAAAATGAACAATTCCAAAATACATTAAAAAATAATAACAATCACATGCCTGAGGTAAATATTACATACATTATTGTGAAATAAATCACCATTGTAGAATTATCGTTTTTACAACCATTTATTAGTTAATTCATTATCCTAATTAATCTAAGATTTCATTATTATTTTTATCATTACTATTTATATTACTATCATTTTTATCATTCACGTTATTATCATAAGAGGGGAAGAACTAGAATAAGAATGAAACAAGAATATAATAAAAAATCATTATATGTAATAATATTTTCTTTTAAAATATTCCCACTTGTTATAAATTAATTGCGCTTCTATAAATAAACTCCCCAAAATATTATAGTTAAGGAATCATCACCTCTCTCTTTTTTTTTGGGGGGGGGGTGGGAATTACAGATACCCACAATTAAACAAAATATTATATTTGATGTTTTCCATAAATTATCTTCAACAATATCTGGAAACTGCTCAAATTTGTTTCTGAACATGAGAAGTGTGGAAGAGATATAACTGCATCACTTACGATGATGCACGTTACGACTCTTGTCTCGAGCATTGCCACTACCAATAGATGTCGGGCAGGTTGTAAATCTAGACAAGATGGCAACTTCACATACTTTGCAAGATTTTAGAGTGTTTTAAAGTAGTGTTGGACAATATTACTGGGAACAACTATTGAAAATCTTAGATGCTTATTTATGACATATAAAAGCAAAAGAGGACTGTTTATTAATTCTTAAGTATCTGAATATCACAAATGTCAAACCCCATCCAATGTACCTTGTGTCTTCCTCCATATACTTTGCTTGTAGCTCCTTGTCCAAGCGGTGTGTCCAAGAAGATAATAAAACTTGGTGTACTTCGTATGTTTGGCACCGGTTGGCGTGCTGCTCTGCCATGATGTTCCATAACCTATCAAAATGACAATCATTAATGAGGCTCATTATTACCATTTATTTCCTAATTTGCAAAGAAATAACTGCTATAAATTTTGTTAATCTGTTAAATCAATGTATAGTGAGACCACCACATATCGACCACCTCTTTTGAAACCGACCACCTCGCGCGCATTTAAATTGTTGCATATATTACAAACGATACGCGTGGGAGAGTAGGCGCAGTGTCCATAGGAACGGTAAGAATCAATTTTACAAGAGAAAAAGAAGGGGGAAAAAGTAAAAATCTAGTAGAATTTATCAAAATTGTTTTGACTAGACTAGACCCGAACCCCGCCGATTTTCTGCACAAATGAGACGAAAACTAGGTAAAAGTGATAAATATTATCGCAGATATGATGCTTAGAAAATTAGGTGGTCGATAAGGTGTAGTTCCAACCATACATGATCTATATCTAGTTTGTAAAACCTTGACTTGGGAACTAGTTGCTCATCAGGCAGAACTATTTGGAGAAAAAAAAAGCATGGTAAAAAAGTTCATTTTTTGCATTGTTTTTTACATTAGGCATGAATCAATGGTCCAATTCCCATGGACTCACCGGAGGTTAACAAAAAAAGCCTATAGTATAGTTTGCCTTTTATTTCTCGTTCGTCCTTGTTCGCACATACCGTACGCACACAATGCACTGCAACTAGCAAGTCGAGTGCAACGCATCTAACTCTAACAGATTCGAACATGCATTTTATGCAACAGCCAACAACATGCAATTGCAAACTGACGTCATGACGTAGCGAACTCGCTTTTCAGCTTACAATCAAGTTCAAAGTATGGTAACTTTGGATAATAAACGAAATAATATCACAGGGAATTACCTTCAATATATAAAATACATTTCGATGCAGGTAAAAACGAAAGGTTTTCGATAGATTAACGTATTTAAGGGAAGTTCAGTACGTTGTTAACGTCGACGTCGATCCGCGTCCAAAATCCCTTGAATAATGCCATGGCTAGCCTTTTTGCGGTCAGACGTCGACACACATCAAAAGCTAACTTTAGTTTAGAGGCCTTGCATAAATTTATGCATCTACTGATCATCAGTGTACTTTTCAAAATCAGTAATAAAATTCCATTATATTTTTTAACATAAATTTGACAGAAACCATCTTAAACTCACATACTTTAATTTAACTATATTGAATACAAAATCTTGGAAATAGACAAGTTCAATCAACATTTGGGGAAATCCCCTCTTTGGATCCGATCAGCTGTTTTTCTCGACTTGTCTCCGTATTGGGGAGCCTTCATCATGCTCCTTCCGTGGAAATATAAATTTCTGTGCTCCTAAACTAAGCTCATTACACGTCCAATCCACGGCATAACAATATAAATTTACATTTTTGGTGTGTTTACTGTAGTTATACTTATATCGCCAGAGAAGTTCTTCCTCCACGAATCAGAACAAAATTGCTCGGTAGTGATGAGAAATTCGTCGTAACGGTAAGAGATGCGTGACCGTGACTGTCCAAAATAAAATGCGCGGTATTGATTGCTGGAAAATGAAGTATCACTTGAACGTTGGTTTGACGTTTGTTTGCAACTCTTTTCGCAACTGTGTGAATTTAGTAATATTTCATACTCGTTGTGAAATAAATTCATTTATCATGCATCGTTTGAATTTGTCATCATGTTTGCATAACAGGAAAGGGGGTCGCGACACACAAAATATATAAAAACGTTATTTGTTTAGCTTGGTTCTCAACATAAAGTAAATATAATTAAAACTGAATTACAATGTTAAACCGAGAAAATCTAACAGGCATATAACCGATATTTTGATGAGAGATATTACGGAATAAAGTTCTGTTAAAACTTAAAGGAATGGTCCGGGCTGAAAATATTTACATCTCCACTTTCCGTTTTCTTATGTTATTACATAAAATCATAATTTTTTTCATTATTTCATACTTGTGTGAATAATATGTCTCCCTTATAATTAAATAAGTTGCAGCAATAAATATCTAATGCACTAAATCAGTTGTCAATCCAATTTTTCTAGTTCTTGGAGGAAAAAATTTGAATAAAACTAATTTTATATAATAAAATACAAAAGAACAAGTGGAGATGTGACATCATCAGCCCACCTAATGAATATTCATGACGACTGTTTTCACAAAATATTGCTAAACTTTAAAATTCAATAACTTTGTTATTTGTTATCCGATTTTGATGAAATTTTCGGCATTTTGCTCTGTGAATTCTACTCTATTTATTAAGCTATACATACTTTCAGCCCGGACCATCCCTTTAATAAGACATAATTAAGCAACATTAGAGCGCTATGATGGTAATTACACATTCACATTTTTTTTATGCATGAAAATTCATTAAAAGATTTTGATTAAATGTTCAGTGTCGTGTTTGTTAACATTGAAATCAACTCGACGTTGAGAATTTGAATTGTAAACTTGGTTGAAATGGAAAACATATAATTTACACTATGCGATCCGGTACGACGCGATTGTTATTACATGTAAATCGCATATTTTTCATATAATTCTGAAAGTTCAAGAAGTAAAATTATTTCATTTGAAGTTTGGCCCAACGTTAGGAATAATAAAATCATAATTTTACTTTGCGACAAGCCATGTAGTCGGAGTAATGTCTAAATCGGCTTCAACTTAATTTGCAGCCAATGATGACGTCATTACGATTTGGAATTGAATTTGCATTTATTCCTACAAAGAGGCTCGAACTTGAGTCAATTTCGATTTCAGTTAGTCCTACCACCAATCTGAACTCTGATCGCTAATTCTTATTAACTGGAATGTTCATATCAAATGTTAATACAATTACTTTGAAATTCGGATCGCAACGGATCGCATAAGGCAGCAATGGGGGCAGCGAGCAGCGTTCCCCCTCCCCACAAAAAATCCAAGACATATATTTTTAATTGCAAACTCCCCCCCCCCCAAAAAAAAAAAAAAATCATGTTAAAATCCTCCACTGACCTCATCTTCAACTTTAATGCAAAGTTATGTCTTCGATGCTATTAAGCTCGATCGCTTTCTTCCGTCGCTCACATGTGTTTTTGACTATTTTATGTATTGGCCTGCCCCTACCCCAGAGGGGGAAAATCCGCAAACGGCCACGCACCTCCTCATTAATAATGCATGCATTACGAGAAAGTCGGATCATCTAAGCGCAATCCTCCAAAGTCGGACGTTCAGTAAGAAATTATGGCAGTCAGTGTTGAATATGATTATCGGATCCCTTTTTTAATTTCAACAACGCAGTATTATTTACAAACAGAAGTTGATCATGAGTGAGAAAATTTCCAAGAGGCTAGAACGAAGGAGCCTTGTCACGAGTCTTCACGTATTTCCAAAGAAATTAGGTGCCCATTAGGTGACGATAGATGGTTCCAGATCAAGATGCTTGAAAAGTTTATTTCCAATATAAATCACTATGTTACTCGGGCAGGCATCAATGACGACAAAGACGATATCGAAGATTGAGATACGTACAATTACTTTCCCACAAAAATGAGATCCTCGGCGAAGTTGACGATGAGCGATAATTTCCCCCGAATCATAGAATGAGTAAGAAATTGGTGATTCCACAGATGCTAACGAATTTATAGTTATGAACTTGTCTGTATGCTGTCTAGATAAGGCTCTGCCTGCATATGCAGCGGATTTTGTTTTTATAACATACCGACAATAGAATATTCTAGATTTTTTTTTAGAAGTACCCACAAACTGGCGCATTCTGGATTCCTGTAAACAAGTTTCTAGGTCAGGTATGTTATACTCTTGGCAGAGGAACATGCTGGATTGTTCTAATTATACAAACACGTTTTCTTTACACAGGGGGCACCATGGGGACGACCGCCCTCATGAATTTTCAAGGTGATTGAAACTGAAGAAATAGGGCATATAAGGGCGGAATGCAAAGGAAGAGAAAAGAAAGGTGTTGAAAAGAAATGGGTGGATGGGTTGTATAAATCGTACCCATAATTAAATTTAGACAAAGATGACACCACTTCTATGTCATCTTGCGGATTGGGAGGGGGTGCAGTAGTAGAAGCAGCAGCAGCACTGAAGCAGAAGAGGGAGGAGAAGAAGGAGGAGAAAAAGACGAAGAAGAAGAAGCTCAGACGAAGAAGAAGAAGAAGGGAAAGAAGAAGAAGAAGGAGGAGGAGAAGGAGAATAAAAAGAGTACGTACTTTAGAAAACAGTTGTATACTAAAAGTACGTAGTAGTAGTAGTAGTAGCAGCAGCAGCAGTAATAGTAGTAGTAAAGTAGTAGTAGTACGTAGTAGAAGAAGTAGTAGTAGTAGTAGTAGTAGTAGTAGTAGTAGTGGTAGTAGTAGTACGTATAGTAGTAGAAATAGTAGTAGTAGAAGTAGTAGTAGTAGTAGTAGTAGTAGTAGTAGTAGTAGTAGTAGTAGTAGTAGTAGTAGTAGTAGTAGTAGTAATAGTAGTATCAGTAGTAGTAGTAGTAGTAGTATTAGTATTATTATTAGTAGTAGTAGTAGTAGTAGTAGTATAGTAGTAGTAGTAGTATGTGAATATAATGTGAATCAAGCTACATAGACATTCTCGTGAATGTTATAGTTTTTGTAAATCTTACCTATAAACTGATACAGCAGAAGAACGTTTTCATCGAGTATATTCTCTTTATGAGTGGCCATCTTTAGCAATGTTTCTTTCAAGACTTATTATACCAGCACTTATTTATGTAAGCATTGAGAATGCCGAAAATAGGTAATAGGGAAATTCACAATTACCGCATTGAAATCCGGTATTGCCTTATTGCCGCCGCCAATATTCGGTACTTTCCCACCACTTCCGGCTTGGCAAACCACTGATAAAGATTATGTAAATGAAACAAAAGGCATCATATATGTATTTTATTCCCCTCATCAAAGAAGCTTCTTATATAACAATTACGGGGATCATAATGCATTATCATAATAAGCCTTAATTGTCAGATCTTCAACATTTTGAAAATGTCATGATATTTTGTATGAAGCCTGTTTGTAATTTACACGTCTGTACAATAGATCACAATTTCGGGCATTGGCCGAGATAATCCTTCAACAAACCAATCTATCTGTCTATCTATTTATCTACGTATCTATCTATGTATCTATCTATCTATCTACCTATCTACGTATCTATCTATCTATCTATCTGTCTATCTACCTATCTACGTATCTATCTATCTATCTTTCTTTCTAACAAAATCAATCATCCCTGAATTACAACACGATTTTTAGATATTTCATGGTCTTCAAAAGGAGTCTCACCACAAGTTGGCGTACGGAGGAAAATTTCTAAATTGATTTTTTTTTAAAATGAAGTGAACTTTTGTGACAGAATTTGATACAAAATCAAGAAAATGATTTCATATTTTACACAATTCCTCTTCATTTCCTCGGTCGTTATGTTATTTTTTTTTACAGAGGGGGGGGGGGGGGGGGGGGCAAGCCTCCATCTTTACGCCAATATCGCCAGGAATAATCGCGGTAAAGAGCCATGTAGCCATATAATAGGCCTTCGACTTGATAAAATAACTCCTTTTGGAATTCCTGGAACGGTCTATGCAATCTATGTTGTGGACACTATTAGTAAGAAATGGAAACCCAACTTTCATAAATATTTTTGCTGCTGAATTAGGTATTTCATACGCAAAGCAAATTGTCAAATCGTATAATTGCGAAATGCAACTCATCATCCCAAAAATATTGTGATTCAAAATCGTTGACATCATGGGCAGAAGATGGGAATATTCTAGAACCATAGATTTAACTCTATGTGAACGTGACATAGTCATGATAGTGCCCGAACACGGGTATGTTCGCAAAACCTTGCTGGAAAATATCCCCTAATAATTCCAGATAATATAGGATCTATCATTTGACAACTGAAGATTATGACTTACCCATTAGCAACAGAAAACGTGATGCATCAGGATATTATCTCCGAAACTGATGGAGATACCATCATGACAAGAGGCTCATCCCATTATCATCCCATATGAGGATATCAAGAATGTCACCATTTATATTAGGAAGCGACAATTATTGATCTAACCATAATGGCTGTTTCTTTCAGGCGAGATTTTACAAGGGAGTGGTTGAAATTACTTGCTTTTAGAATGTGCATCGGTGCATATACGTGTACTTTGAAACTAAAAAAAAAATGCTTCCTTATTCCTCGTTTACCCAATTCCCTTTACGTATGAGACCCATTCTGATCAATCAGATGGAAAGAATATCGTTCGATATACATGTAGTATATTATTAATTAATTTATTTATTTATTATTGGCTTAAACAAATCGTTTTTTTAATGGAATCTTATAATTTTCATCATAATTATATAAAGTCATGTTTACATAGTAACATAATTTTATAATTGTATACGGGACTGTGAAACAGGGGATCATTGTGTTGCCATTCATTTACCAATCCTAAACCACTGCGATTTCTGTCTTTGTTTTTTTGTTGATGCTGTTTTTTGCATGCATTCCGATACACGATTCCAAATATTCATAAAGCAAAATAAGCAACAACAACAAAAAAGGAGAAAATGAGTCCTGGAAATACCTCGTGCATTGTGGCTGAATAATGACTTTTTTTCTTATCTTGTAATCGTAACATAATACACGTTTACATGCATATCTGCCATCAGAATGGTGGCTCAGTGGGAGAACACTCTCCTCATGAACGGAAGGTCGTGGGTTCGATCCCCGGCCGAGTCATACCAAAGACTTAAAAAATGGGACCTTCTGCCTTCTTCTCGGGCGCTCAACTTATGAGAATGGAGAAGGGTAATAATAGCATGCACTGTAAAAACTGTGGTGTTAAAACTGACACCAGTTGGTGTTATGCCCGGTTGACACTTGCACGCATTGTGGTGCCCGCATTGCCCCGCATTGATGCGTGCCAGTGCGGGACACTTTTACCGTGTTTACACTTAATCGGCATTTGAATCGGCTCGCGGTTCTGAACCGCGAGCCGATGCAGCATCGGCTTTTTCATAGCGTGTAAACGCGAGTAACTTGAATCGGCTCGCGGTTCAGAACCGGCAATTTGCACCACCAAAGTAGTAGGTTCTGAACCGCGAGCCGATGCAGAATCGGCTTTTTTACTACGTGTAAACAGAAAGCCGATTCTGCACCGGCAATTTGTGCGCATTTCAATTACTTTACCATTGTGACGTAATTGTTAGCGCACTGATCCAGCGTTGTCTTTATTATGACGTATATTGTAGGTATGCGTATCATTTCAAGTTTTTGCATCGGCTCGCGGTTCTGAACCGTGAGCTGTAACAACGTGTAAACGCAATCCAAATGCCGATTCTGCATCGGCAATTGGTTCAGAACCAATTGCCGATTAAGTGTAAACACGGTATTTATGGCACGACTTGGCTATATCAGTTCACGCAATGTCCCGACACGTTCACGACATGTTTGCGCATTGTTTGCGCATAGTTCGCGCATAGTTCACGCAGTGTTCACGCACTGTCCCGACGTGCTTTCAGCAAATATTCTCGACACCCTATTTCTGTGACGTATCTAGCGCAAATTTAAATATTCAACGTTCGCGTGTTGACACCCTCTACGTTCGTTGATTAGAACGACTCACATTGATCACGTGGTCTGCACTCACAATTTTGCGCATGTCATTCGCGAACTATGCGTGAAGTATGCTTGACCTATGCGCAAAGTATGCGCGACCCTGTCGTGAACTAGTCGCGAACTGCGTGCCACTACCCCGGGGGTGGGGTACCCACTGTTTTTACGCCACGCACTGGCACGCATTGGCACGACTTGTTTGCGCATAGTTTGCGCACAGTTCACGCACTGCTGCAATGCGGGAAGTGCGTGGCAAAATTTTCAACATGTTGAAAATTTTTTTTCGCTCTTCACGCATTGCTGCGCATTGCCGCTCATCGTCCCGCCCCTTCCCGCAAGTGTCGACGCATTGGCACGCATGACGCAATATCAGTGCGTGAACTATGCGGGAACCGAAAATCGTGAAAGTGTCAACTAGGCATTAGTAGAGGACCACACCCCGAGGTGTTAAAATTATACCCTAGAGATTGAACATAACACCAAAGAGTGTGAATGCAACAACCAAAGGTGTTGTAATAACACCTATAGGTGTTAAACTAACACCATCAATTTAACACCGGAGTAAAATAACTGGTGTGGTCCTCTATGTACACCGGTTAACACCACAGTTTTTGCTGTGTGTTATGTTATGCAGGGCCCACTGCTGTAAGAACAATTTACAGCTGAGAGTGGCTATACCCTGGGTAAAGAAGAGTTATCATTTTTATTATCATTATTATTATCAACATTATTATCATTATTATCAACATTATTATTATCAACATTATTATTATCAACATTATTATTATCATTATCATTATTATTATGCTTATTATCATCATTATCTTTATCATTATTATTATTATTATCTTTATTATTATTATTATTATTGTTATAAGTTTTATCTTTATTATTATTACTATTATTATCATCATTATTATTACTATTATTATTATCATTATTATAGAATGTCCGGCACTGGTTGCAAAATGAATCTTGATGGCCCCTTATCTACATACCTCATTTTTTTTCATAATTTAAGGGATGTTAAATATTTGCGAAAGGCAGTTCAATTTCACATGACCCTTTTCCCCTTCTGATGCATTTCGATACCGAAAGCATCAAATCATTTATTTAACCTATTCTATTCTGCAAGGGGAAAGAGAGATACGCTTTTGTTGTATTTGAATACGTATAGTACCTCTTTGATGTCGGACTTAAAACTGATAATTGCGTGTACCGATGTATGAAATACTCAGACGTTTCGATTCCTTTTTTTCCGGATATTCTCTATCGTGACTAAAGAGGTGTCATGATTTTGGCGCCAATCGCTTGATACCGATTATCGATGAACCAGGATGCAGCCCATCCCCTTAATTATTATCATTATTGCTTATTTGTCAAATGAAGATAAGAATGATGAATAAAAATCAGAGAACAAAGAATTAACAATACATAATAGAAATTGACCATGACTCTATAATATGCAAACATGCAGGCAAATAATTTCCTTGTTATCATAATTATGAACTTGACAAAATTATCCTGAGCAATTCCTATGACTTACCCAACTTTAAGATGAAAAATCATGACCGATGAGATTGCGAATGGATCAGGAGGAAATAACCACGGACAAATCATATTTTGCGAAATCCCGCAAACCATATAATTATGTCAGGCCTCATATATGTGATCCCGTATATGATGATCTCTTCTGTATGAGTGACCGACGCAAAAGGTCACAGATCACTCCGCATTGTACACGTCCAAAAAGATGTGTTACTTATGATATTTATCACTAAGCGATAATGGTTCTCCGTTCGCTAATAGGCGATGTGACTCGTGACGTCAGCTAGGTCGTCATGGTAGTGGGTTAAAATAACTTTCCTAGCACGTTAATAAAGGTAATGACAATGATGGCATTGTGAAACGTTAAATGAAAACTGATGTTAAAAAAAGCTTTCAAGCTTTTCCCTTTTTTAACCATAATGTTTCATGCCTTTATGCATAATCGTGGAGAAACAAGAATTCAAGGGGCGGGGAGGTGTGTGCGTGTGTGTGTGTGGGGGGGATGTATGTATGTATTTTGAGTTTTGTCAGACGTGTATCAATCAGATATGATTATTTACGTCTGGGAGCGACCTTTAACGTCACCAACCCAAAGACGTGACCAGGACTCGAACCTCGAACCTCTGCATCAATTTGTAACTTTACTTCCCCACGGCTTGGATTACGGGCGCACGCCACAACGCCCAGTGGGAGGGAATGTTCACCTCTTTTGTCTCTTATGTATACTTTACGAAATAGATCTAGGACGGATGTGGGGGGGGGGGTAAACCAACGTAATGTTAGAATTCATAGCTCACCAAATATAGTCACATTGAATAAGACTATGACCAAATATAGTAACCTTGTTATCATTGGTGGGAGAAATAATCGTGGGAGTAGCTTTGTGTATGAATGCGGGGTCGCATTTGTCAAAAAATACCGCGATAAGAGCATTGTCTGCCTTTCTTTCATGGTCATGAATATAGACGTCATCTCACGATTTTTAAAAAGATAACTCGGTGGTGCAAAATAAGAGAAAGCTCAGTTGTCATCATATCCGTAAGTGAGTAATCGATTTCTATACAGTTTCTGTATTACTATTATGCTTGTCATTT
This sequence comes from Lytechinus pictus, assembly GCF_037042905.1. Lineage (NCBI taxonomy): Eukaryota > Metazoa > Echinodermata > Echinoidea > Temnopleuroida > Toxopneustidae > Lytechinus > Lytechinus pictus. The sequence goes on from NC_087247.1 coordinate 7,610,424, forward strand.
ACTCTCCTTAGTTCCTGTATAATATATATGGCCTAATTATACTGATTTTTACAGATACAAAATACAAAATGTATACAATCTTCTCACAAATGTGGCCTTTACGGATGTGCCGTCTATTGGGAAGTTGTGAACTATAATTATATGCTATTTTTAATCACGGAAACCTGTTATAAAATACTGTAGGTTCCTTATTGACTGCAATAATGTCGTTTTATTGGAAGGCTAGCGGGACTTTCACTGCGTCATTTTGTTGTTCTTAATATACTGCTGCGTTGTGAAACCTTTTCCTAATTAACGATTATATTGATTGCATTTCCGAATAGAAAGATGGGTACTTTTCCATCCCATCCGTTATTTCGCAATCCATGCACAATCAGCCGTGAATGTTTACGCAACCATGCGTCATCAATGTATTACCATGACGTTGCGGATGACATAAACAATGAAAACTGGCACAAAATGATTTTGAATAGCTCGACAGGATTTACATACACAAATATATGGAATTCACTCATAGCCAATCAGATGCACTCGCTTCGAAACTAACCTTATATAAGACTACTCACGATGGCGTTTCCTATATACTTTTGTCCATAAACATGTTTTTTTTATTATGAAGTCCATGCATTATATTGTACACTGTTAGAAAATCTATAAAAGAAGTTCCCGCAGCAGAGTCTCGATCGAGAACACCTGTAATCTTACCAGATTGCGTAATCTTATACATTATATAATTATTTGTAAAATTACTGAAAATTGGTATTTGGTGTATGGAACCTTACAAATTTCCTTTAATAAAATACACTTTCCCCGTTTTTAAACATACCTGTTCTGTTAAATTGCAGAAAATTCCTGTTTTATGAATTTACAGAATGATTCCGTTATTGCTTTCTGCAAAACCTTCTCTTTTTTCTGTAAAATCGTGTTTTTTTAACAGTGTAGGCCTAACAATCTTAATATTCTCCGATTGAACGAGATGGATCAATTCTTCATTTAATTTCCTTCCAAACATAAAGAAATATAATTCATACATTGACATTTTAAAGAAAAGCCGTATAAAATAGAGCATATGGAAATGAAATGGGGGGGGGGGTCCACTAAAGACAATGCTTGTAAAGTGTCGATATCCCTTTTTTGCTTGAAAGCAGAAGTGAAAACAAACTCAAATTCAAAATAAGTCATTTAATAAATTCAAATCGACTAAATGAATTTACGAACAAATTCAATATATAGGTGAAACTTTTGAAGAAAAGTCATTTTTGACCAACCGCATTGCTAGAAAGATGCCACAGGGGGCCGTTACATAAAGCTGTTCGTAAGTTAAGAGCGACTGATGAACCCTTCTTACGCGCGGTTACACTTCGTAATTCCGAAGGTTCTTTATTCCGAAGGTTCGTAATTCCGAAACACGCAAATTGCCTATACCTCGATGTTTGTTAATCCGAAAACGTAAAAGGGTTCGTTAATCTGAACATTTGTGGCGTTATTCCGAAGGTTCGATAATCCGAAAACGAAATAAGGTTCGATGTTCCGAAGGTTCGTTAATCCGAAAACGAAATAAGGTTCGTTGTTCCGAAGGTTCGTTAATCCGAAAACGAAATAAGGTTCGTTGTTCCGAAGGTTCGTTAGTCCGAAAACGAAATAAGGTTAGTTAATCATTCAGTTTTCGGACTAACGAACCTTCGGAATTACGAACCTCACTTCTTTTTCGGACTAACGAACCTTCGGAATTATGAACCTCATTTCGTTTTCGGACTAACGAACCTTCGGAATTACGAACCTTCGGAAATACGAACCTTCGGAATAACGAAGCTTCGGAAATACGAATGTATGCGCTTACGCGCTAAACCATCGCCAATTCAATATACCATTTACCACAAGAAAGGATCACCAGTCGTTCTTAAAGTCGCTCTTACGAACAGCTTTATGAAACACCCACCTGGCATGACAACATGATAAATTTTTGATAAAATTCTTTTGTGTTTCCATGCAAGAAAAGATTTTCTGTTTAACCAAACAATACAAATAATGATAATAATAATAATATTACTATATTTTTTTTGACATATGAAAATAACAAAACATATTTCAAGTATCCCTGTACAAAAATTATATTCAAGATTATTACATATCCGGTTGGAAATGGAGGAGCTAGGCTGCTAAAAAAGCGGAGCTTGTAGAGTGCAGTCTCCTAATAAATATTTTTGTAGTTACATAGCATATAAAAATCAAAATAATAATAATATTATTATATCCTATAGCATGTTTATGAGACGCCAATTATCAGGTTTCCAATTCAATGGTGCACTAACACTCTGGCTTTCCATTCACCTCTTGCTGAAGGAAAACGCGCCATGGCTATATAGGATTCGAACCCAGTGCACGTTCCTCTGACTGAGAACACTCCCCCACCACTATACATTATTAAGGAATGAGTTTTTAATTTGAAGCCTGCTCTGTGAAAGTATCTCATTATATAATGTAAAATATGAAATATTTCTAGTGTTCATCCAAAAATAATTCTGGTTTGATTTCCCATGGTACTTGTAAAATCATCATAATCCTATTAATTGAATGCGATATGGGGATATTTTTGGTTATGAATCAGTCTGAAAATTTTAAAGAAAAAAATCAGTCCAAAATGGATGAAATTTCGTCTCCCGAAATTTGGACAAGGCCCTCCGCCCCCAATAAAATAATCAATAAGATAAAATAAAAATAGGGTCATCGCTCTTTTCACCAGGTGCGCAATGAAGGCAGCCTTTGGGTGCAACCCGATTTAAAAAGTTAGAAATTACTCGCTCGCTTCACTCGCTCGGAGCTTTTAAGAAATTTTGTCACAGATCCCAAACTTTGTTGTGCCCGCGTCAATCTCTGGCTCATTATACCACTTCCCTCAACCAACTGACGCACAGTATACACTCTCTTAATTCGGGACTCGGAGATAGATATTTTTTATGCTACTTTTTAACAATCACATAGCTTAGAGAGGGCGTACATTTTAATTGATTATCAATATGATATGCTTTATTATTCAATTCAATTCATTCTATTCAATTCAATTCATTTATTTCCATATTCAAATTCAAATTGTACAACATAAAAAACATACACCCGATGCAACATGATGCAACATAATTATGTAACGCTATCAGGGGAGTTTATACGTGTATCTCAGGCTTTCATGGAAAGAATTAAACAAAATACCCAAATGCAGGGGGTGGGAACGGGGGGGGGGGAGGCAGGGATTCAGCCCCCACTTTGTTTTTCAATAATCGTGTACAGAATGGTAAAAAAGACAATCTGTGTTTTTTAAGTGCCCCCAGCCCGTCCCCAAACTCTTTGAAATCCATTCCGCGGCCCCTGGAATGGTAGGGCTGTATATCAAATTCGGAAAAAAAATTAGGGGTTAGATATGACACATCGCATAAAATTTATAAAAAGCTGCAAGCGAGCGGAGCGAGCAAACAAAATTTTCTACACTTTTAGTTTGTGATAGATTTTGACATAAATATTCAGAAAATAATATCATTTTTCACCCCTCTCCCATCTGTACGCTAGTGCTAAAGATAGTATTGTTTTCAATCATCCTTTACTGTTCTATTAAAAGTCCATCATACATTAGAAATATTCGATGAACTTCCATCAGATTGAGCATGTGCGTAATTAGTCTATCCATTTGTGGTAGGGTCCATGTACGTTCGAGTGTATTTACAACTCTATGATCTACTCTGTCCACAGATTGAGCATGTGTGCAGCGGTCTACTAGACTACTATTCCAAAACTGATTAGGGAATTTTGTAGAGCGACATGAAATAAAATTCAAACATATCCCCAAATAGATAAGGCCTGTCTAAAAATTAAGATAGCAACAATGAGAAATATATCATAATTACCGTACCAGTAAATATTCGATGATTGAATTTCCCGGCGAAAATTAAAATCCATAAATTTCCTATCAAATTCAATTGCATGTTATTTCAAACAATAACAAGCTCGCTCTCATTGGTCGATCTGAATTTCCATAGTTTAGCTATTCAGACCCAATTGATATAACAGGTTTCATATCACATAAAATCAACCTGAAAACATTATTGGTTATACTTCAATTATATCACATATGTAATGTAAAACTTGAATATGATATATGTCATAATTTCAAAATTAAGGAGTTGGTAATGCAACCGACAGTCGCATTTTATTCGAAATGTTCTGCCGAGTCTGAAGAGCTTAGTCTATTTTAGGGGATTCCCCACGAATCGAACTGCACTTGGCACTGCACTGGGCCTCACTACATGGAACCGCGCAGTCTCCTTCAGCATGCATTTTCCCAATAGCTTGCGCTCGCTACGTGCACGGTAATGCTTGTCCGTTTCTGCTCTAGATTTCTGTGTGGAAATGTGACACCTTTTTTCCTCGCGCAGATTCACTTCTGGATTTATCTAGTTGATCATGTTGAGTTTGGCTATAAAATGGATTTAATGTATTGTCGGATATACGCAATTGAACATGGTAAGTACGTAGCCTAACTGTTCGATTGTATTTTGAAGACATACATTTAAGTATATAATATGGCTTTTGTCGTTTTATACGATGCGGTAATAGTCGACCGGTTTACAACAAAAACATTGTGTGTATTCGGGGTGTATTCATCCACTAGCACCAATCACATAATTAAACACACGTATCTAACAAAAACATAAAATGGTATTTCACGAACAAGAAGGATATTAAAGCTTAATTAATATCCATATAGAAATTATATATGTATCACGATGCCGCTGTCATAATCCTACTTCCGTATTAAATTCCACGGAGAACACAAATCATAACAAAATGTGAATGGGTTGATTTCTGCCGGATTTCTGATTGGTTTTACAAATGTAATTTACATATTGAGAATAAAAATGTTGATCATAATAATTACTTATTGATACACTTGAAAAGCATCGTAGTTGAATATAATTTCATTATATTCATAAATTCAAATAGACGCGATAATAAATAATCAATAAATTGATAAACCATCAAATGGGAGTAAGTTATTGTTTTACAATAGTTATGTGAATTTACACTAACAGTAACAAATGTAAGTGGCTCATTTCTAGTATTTGCTTACAAAATAGACGAACGCATTCTATGAAATGAACGTTGTTAACAGTGGGTATGGTATCAAGAACGATAATACAATAATGCAAATTAATTTCGAAAGAGACAATTTCAATATGAATACTATAGTAATCAGTATTAGGATTATAACAACGTTAACATCGTTATAATCATACATGATTATATGAACGATAACAGCATTATCAGTCATAAGCAACCATAAATAAGTAATAAAGCATAAAAACAACAAATAAATGTGATTATGATAAAATAAAAATAAAAAATATCAATAGCAAAAGCATTTCAAACAAAAACAACGACAATAATAATAACATTATAATGATAGTACATAAAATAATGAAGAAAGAATAAAGAGAAAATAAGCCAATTTTTTAAATTGAAAGTGCAGAAATGTATGTCATGATACCCAATGCAACCATATAATACTCATGAAACCTCAGTCACTATTATAATGACAATGACACCAAGAGAATAGTTCAAAGTTCCGACAATTTTCCGATGATTCACACACCAAAGAAAATGATACTGAATTCGAAAACCAAAAACAAACAAGCAAACCAAAAAAAAGAAAGTTGAAAAGGACATACCCGTTTCTTTCCCCTAAATCCTGAGAATTCGACGTGATATCCATTTTCAATGGAACATATATATCTTGACACATGGAATATGTTTGTTTTTTTGTGAAGCCTTGGTTACAGCCATCGACTTGTCAAAGCAGGCTTCAGAGCGGAACAAAGTACAATGCAATTGCTTCCGCAATGTTTTGGTTTCATGATGACGTAAAACTTTAGTGTCTGATGCTAAATATTGGCTTTCCCGTCCAACTTCGTCAAAATTTCATCGGATTTAATAATGTAATAAAACAGCTTGGGACGAATTTGAATGATATTTGAGATCAACATTTAACAAGTCTAATAATGTTTTCAATTTAATTTTGTTGGCATGCGATGATTACAAACATGCAAAAGAGCCGAAGAAAGTGTTTGATCTTTACCAATTACCGAAATTTATATTTCCTCTGACAAACCATCTTCGAAGCAAGAGCTCGTTGATATATATATATATATTTTTTTTTTTTTTTGGGGGGGGGGGTTGTTCCACGTTCAAAACTATTTAGTAATTATACACGACTGTGGCCAATCAAACCCAATCAATTAAAAAAAAAGAAAAGGAAGATAAAGAAACAAGAAAAAAAAAACCACCGTAAGTCACCCACATACGAAAACAAACATTTATAACCATATCCTGAATACATTATCAGAAATAATGATATTCAGTTATCGACAACACAAAAAAAATATATTTAAAAAAAAAGGTAATATGAGGTGATGGAAAATCAACACGGAAACATGTCATATTATTTTTTTGTATGCTCCTTTAGATGAAATTGAAAATGGTATCGAGGGCGAAATTGAACGACCATTCTGCATGATGGCGCGACATCAAATGACAATTTTCATTAATTAGAACGAATTTATCCCTATATTGAATTTCTACAAGAACGGTATAAAAGCTAATTGAATGCTGAATAATGAAAATGAACCATGGGTGCAGGGAGCTGACAAAATTCGTTCGAGCTTGAACGCCCATTTAGTAATTGAAGTCCAACTTTGATGAAATTGGACGGAAAAACCTATATTTAAACGTTCAATTATATGAATTTTATAGGACTGTCGTAATATTATCACAATCCAACCTTGCACTTAATTTTACATATGTCTCAGCCGATTCAATGTATAGGATTGATCAACACCTTTTTGTGGAGGGGGAGGGGTTAAAAAGGTCCTTTAATTGTATGTACTTTTGTTATAAAGAGTTCATGGTTTTGCAATCGGATAATTCAGCACGCCGACGGGTCGTGACAAGGTGTCCTGGGGGGGGGGGAGGGGGGCACATAAATGTTGAAAATTGAACAATACTCAGTATACAAATGCCAGCATGATCAAAATAGGTACGTTTCCTAAAATTAGGTAATGGAAGGTATATGAAAAGATGCAGTGGCGAGTCCAGCCTTTTAGCTAAGAAGGGGTTTAAAAAAGGTTATCACTTAAAAATGAAGGGATTTTGGTCTCCTGAACCGAAATTGACAAGCAAAAGAAAAACAAAGTTATCCCTCCCAATGAAGACATTTTGAGTTCTGCTCTTTTCTTGGTCCACACCTGTTATAACCCCCTCCCAGAGATGAGCCAATATTCTGCTTGCACGACCCTCGTAAGCAGGGAAGGAGGGGGGGGGGGTTGTGATGGAGTTTGACTTCCCCCTCTTTTTAGGGAGCCCAAGGGGGGAGGGGTAAAATCCCTAACCCCTTAGATCCGTCATTGCTTTGATCTTACATTCTAATGAAAGAATGAATGAATGAATTTTTTCGATGAGACCTCCATCAAAAACTAAAGAACCAACCATAACGCTCCTCGATATGTCATTTTGGACTGAAGGAGTACACAGAAAATTTGTTATTAGAAGATATATTTTAGGAATCGAGACTGAACACAAGCATGACGAACCGTGAGCCTCTTTTAATGTTGTCATAATGATTATGAACACCCAGCCACTAATCAAGATTTTTATAATAAAGGAAAACATCATGGTTCCTTCAGGACCTTAGAATTATCGTCATTATTTCCATTCGTGTAAAGAAAATTAACTTTTCGTAGGCACCGCCTATCTCATATTCATATTTGTATAGTTCGATGAGTAAAACCTATTAAAAAAAAACATGAAATGCCTTTTTCATCCGAATGATTTTTGTTTTGGTTTTGACTTGTTCGGCCGCTTGGGTGGGTCTGCATTAAGATTCAGATGAACCTCCTTTCTGAAAGGAGTTGAGCTTTAAACGACCTCGAAAACGCCCTTTTTATGTTCAGTAATCATAGTCTAATTAATCACTAAATGAATCAAGATCATGGGCATAATGGGAGTAAATCATTATTACATATGTAATACGAAAATACACACAATAGCAATGCAAAATATACTTCTAACGTCATCATGAAGTGAACCTACAATACATGTATTATTACGTCAACTTTGACTTTGAGCTTTGTTTGGCGCGTCACAGTTGGGGAATCGTTGATAAAAGGTTAGTGGGTGTGTGCAATGATAAACAATCAAAACCATTAAAAACAGTCATTACGTTGCAGTCTTTCCAATGAAACCGACCGCTGTAGACATTCCAAATAGTTTCATCTACCCGGAGTCGGTTTTGGTGGTACGTGTGTATCAGTGGAGTAATGAGCAAAAAATAAAAAAAAATGAGGGGGCTCCATATGGCACATCGCGTAAAATCTTTTTAAAACGTTGCGAGCGAGCAAGCAAAACTTTTACATAATATTCAGAAAATGATATCATATTTCTCCCTTCTCTCTTTCCTTTTCGCTTTTTTTTCTTGGTCGTGTTTATTTTTATATTTTATTGGGGGGGGGGAGCTCCCCAAGCCCCCCCCCCCCCCCCTCTGTACGCCACTGGTGTGGATACGGATAAGGATTTCCACTTTCGCTGCACTATCATGCTTGTCGTAACAAATGTAATAGACCTAATTAGAAAACAATGCAATTTTGAACAATTCCATTTCCGACTTTTCCCTATATTCAGGGTAACTGCACATTCCATGATTACATAATCACAGCAGATGGCACAGCACCGTAAAGAGGTTTTGCGATTTATCGTACGCTTGAACTTCATGATTACGTAGTCAATACAAATCAATCATTAAAGCATGTTCTACGAAGACTGCTAAGATGTGTGTTATGGGCCCCTGATCTTAAAAAAAGAGAGATAAATCAACGAGTATCGGCCCGTCATGAATCGTGAAAAAGGGGAAAAAAACACAAAAAGCAAGAACAACGGAATATTCAAAAGTTCAAAATGAAATAGGCCTACTTGAGTTTTACGCGCAGTTTTGCCCCTCCTTAAAAAAATAATGAAAAATGAAAACCAAGTACTAAATATTCGAACAAAAACCCTTCTCACAATCACTAATTGTTTATACAATAATGTTACTTCAGACTTTCAAAAATTCCTAATCAAAATTGTAGTGGCAGAATAATTCTAAATGTCCATAATTATATACAGTTATCCAATAAGGGGTCAGTGATTACACACAAACTACACCCAATACGAGCAGAACACCGATACATTATGTTTAGACTTCATATTATTATACGATATATTTTTTGGGGGGATTTTATTTTCTAAATATAACACAGAGTGAACCCTCTTTTTATCAAAATCTATTTTGCGGTTTGCGAAACTTGAAGTCCAAATTCTAGTGTATTAAACCATGATATATCGAAATATGTCAGAGAAAAGTACATAACTAATTACAAACTAAGTTATACTGATAGGGATAGACATGTGTATTTCACTTTCAAGAATATGATAACGTTACTTACTTCAATTGATTTTATCTTCTTCCATTGGATGTGGTCCATGTAATTGAAATGACAATGTATATAGGCTTTTAATCAATCTTTGTTTCACCAAATGTAAATGAGTAAAATAGTTAGATTCCTGAAGATTTTATCAATTTATGCCTTATAATGTACTGCTGTATTATATATATATACGTATACTTTATTTATTCATTGTGACGCATTGTGATCAATCACATGCAGTATAGTCACTGATAATACTACAGTCCAAAGTCCTTTTTGTCATGCTCATGTAAAATAGAGATACAATGGCAAAAACTCACTTTGGAAAAAACTAATTTATCGAGTGCTTTCTTCAGAGGATGACATGCATTTTCCATGCTACGTTTATTAGTATGTTCTATTAATGAATATTTCATCATAGTTTCCCGACGCAATAATTAATCGTTACTCCAACAATTAATTTAATATATATGCTCTTCATTTAATGTCATGTCATAGGACAAGATAAAGTTCAAGACAATTTTATTGCTGCTGACATATTCATCACTAATGGGTTTATTACTTCAATAATAAATATTTTTTAAAAATCTTATTTATTTTTCAGCTCAACTTTATAAACTTGTTCATCAATTTCTTCAAGCAGCAACTGACAATCATATAGCGAAGTTCCTTCAATAATATAACAGCCAATTAACATGACTACAAATTTCATGGATTCAAAATAAAATCTGACCGGTTGCGGTTAGTAACCTATGGCACTCCGGATTATGATTTGAATCATAATTCATGATTTAAAAAAAAAATATATATATATATATATTTAGTAATCCTTATATTTTAGTGTTGGATGCTACTGCTTCAAGCAGTTTTCTGCTTATATTAGCTGACACCTGTATTATACCCTACATATTATTTAACATGATTTATGTATAATATATAATTATCAGTCTTTGTCAGTTTTATTTATCTCTTCGATTGTCACAGTTAAAATGTATTAATTTATATCTTTTTTTATTATATAGCCTGATATGTTAATTTATTATTGATTTATGAATAAAAGATATAAATTCCTGCCAAATATGTTATTTAGCACGTCTAGTGACATCGTTATAATTTGAGAGTAAATATATTGATTGTGCAATCTCAATTTGTATTTGATAAAATGATGAAATAATCATGCGCTGGTTGCAGCAACAATTACGTTATGAATGTGCATATGAGTTCTAAAGTGTTTATGGGATTGTTCATAACAACTCTCCTCAATAAAAAAAGAACGGACTCAATGAAACAACCAAATGTGATCAGTTTGAATGTTTTGGGGAAAAATGCAAATGTTTTTATGGATTATTATCAGGAACCGAATGATATAATCAATTCAAGAAGAAAAAGAAATAACCTGGATGATTATGAAAAATCTGACTTTGCATCAAATTACTATGCCCCAAAAACTGGATGAAGGAAGTAAGCTATTCATAATTCTTCAAACGTATATAAGCTTCATTTAGGTAAATGTATCTAACCATTTCCCTGTTTCTTACAGATAATCTGCTTTGATGAAAACATGTGATGGCGCTACTTCACTTGTGGAAGTTCGGCAAGACGAGAGGAGTCGGACCAAAACCTGCACCGGTCGTCTACAGTCAGACCGCAGGTCCCTATTCTAATGAGCAAAAAGGCCAGATTCATACAAATCATCTCGTGGCTGAATCCTCCTCCTTGCAAAATCTCGTGATTCGTGAGAATTTCTTTCTCTAAGAATATACCTGTTTTAACCTCAAGTTAAATGAAATATTATTGCAACATCAGATAGAGTAAATGTTATTCTTTCATATTGGTCATTTATTTTGTATACAATATTTTGATAAATAAGTAAATTTCTGGCCTGAAAATGTGCCTCAAAACTGAATTTTCTTCCTCTGTGTTCTTTTGCAAATTGTGCAAAAAAAATTTATTTTGAGACTCAGTGATATATATATCACCATAAAGCTGAACTTCTGTACTTTCTCACAATGCCACTTTTGATATGCGGCACCTTTTAATCGGGTCAAGATCACACTTTTCCCACCAAGGTACAAGACGAGATTTCTGAAATTTTGTACTTGCATGAAATCCAGAGTTCTGATTGGCTGGATAAGGTTCACAGAACAACAGACGCGGGAAATTTGAGGAGATTACCACATGGGAAGTGTGACTTTCCCATGAACCCAGGCACTGGAACCGTTGGAATTAGCCAGTGTGTGGTCTCTTTGACCAATCAGAGTACAGTATTCTTGTTTTCAAGCTGCTTTATGTACTTGGCCAATGAAAAGTGTGATCTTGACCCGATTAAACCAATTCTTATTTTGAAACCTATACCATTTTAAAGCACACATATTCAGATTTATCATGATTTAAAAATCATTTGGGTTCAAACAAAAATAAAGTGTGAAAATAGCAGCTTTCGTCAGGTGAAAATAATTATTTTGTAGCATATTTTAGATCAAAATTTTAACCTATATTACAAAATCTACGAATAAATTCAAACACATGACCTGAAAGAATGATTCTTCTTCTTTACAATGATATCAAAATCATGAAATTTGATGCACAATTAGAGCAGCAATGACCGAATGAAAAGAAGTGTTTTGGTCCGCATCAAGTTCATTAAATATGCAAAACATCTCAAGTCATGAATATCACTTGGATGAAAGAAGCCACTTTCTTGGGACCTGCCGACTGACTGTATACATGGTATATAACAGCAATATTAACAAATTGTTTGTAATAGGTCCATGGTGTTATCAACAGGCCTGGGGTAGATCCGGTGTTTGGGGATGTGGGGGGGGGGGGCAACGGACCTTAATTTCTTCTTTTGTTTTACTTGTCAATTTTTATTGATGCAAATTAGTGATTTAAAGAAAAATATTTTCTTTTATGTGAATTTGACCTCAGCTATATTTTCGGTTGGCAGCATTTTTTGTACACAGCTGGACCAAGTTTTGGCGAGTTAGCGCCGTGTTTTTGTTGTTGTTGATTGGTTTTTTAACGGCGCTCTCATAAAAAAAAAGAATACATGCACCAAAACATGCTAACATGATCTTTTATTTCCGAGGGAAGGGGGGGGGGGGGTCCAGACATGAGTGATAGACCAACTGTTCTTAAACGTGTATAAAATACAATGAAAAAGGTAACATTTTTACATAATAATGTAACTATTCTTATTTATATATACATGTATTCAAGGTGAATAGGAATATTGCTATACTTTAACTGAACTAAACTTTTATCCGTCTTTTATTGCCAAAATGGCTTTTGGAAGATGTTTCTCATTGTATTGATTTTAACCAGTGTGGTAACATTCCTGGATTATCAACATCGCATTATCTTATCAAATCATTACAAAGTATTTTAGAAAATTGTGAGAAACCCAAATCTATATCAATTATTATGTATTGATTTTTCCAAAGCGTTTGACAAATTGGACCACAATATTTTAGTTAAAAAATAATTAATCTAAGAGTTAGGCCGTTTATTATTGATTGGATTATTTTTTTTTTTAGAAATAGGATATCAGTGTGTAAAATACCAGAACAAATTTTCAGAATATGTAACCACCCATGCCGGAGTGCCCCAAGGTACGAAATTAGGACCCATTTTATTTTTTATTATGTTTAATGATGCTTGTCAAAAACAATGTTGCCATATTTTGAATACGTTGATGACCTAACTGTACTTGAAAAAAAAATCAATATTAAAAAATGTATTAGATGGTTTTAGAATTGACTGACAGTCAACATATGAAGCTAAATCCTAATAAGTAAATAACAATGAACATATTAACTGAAAAAATGCACCCTTTTGCCAGTTTTTGCATATTGGAAAACCAGAACTGCCGTACGTTGATCCTTTAAAGATCTTAGGAGTTTGTATCCAACATAATTCAAAATGGGACTTTCATATAAATGAAATGTTAAAAAAGTGCAATCAAAAGCTCTATATGTTTAGATTAGTGACAAAATATAAATTACCAATTTCTGACTTAAATTCAAAATCGGATATATCCGCCTTGTCTTACAATATTGTGTGCCTGTTAACGGAAGTTCAACTTTAGACCATGTACAAATAAAGAAAAAAGAATCCAAAAAAAGTTTGTAAAATTATCCAAGGCAAAAGTTATTTAAATTATGAAGATGCCTTAAAACGATGTAAACTGGATACACTAAAAGATAGGCGTGAACAATTGTTATGATTTTGCAGTATATGTATATGTTACCGGAAAGAAATGTTGTTGGCATGATTCTCCGCAATAATGCAGGACCTCCCGTTTTAAACATATAGTACAATACCTAATGTTATCAATCTCCTAAATAAATGCTGCACTGCACCTTTCACTATAATTTCATATTGTATACTGAATTTTTATTAATGTACCATAAGTTTTATCATTATTACATTATTGTTTTATGCTGCATGTATTGTGAAATGGTTATACCTTTGTAAATGCATATACATTTCAACCTTTTAGCTGAAGTATGTATATGATTGTTTTAATTGAAATAAAACCATGAAATGAAATAAATGAATAGTGTTTTAGGGGCGGATTCAGCATTGTCTCCGATCGGCTGCACGAGGGGGGGGGGGGTAGCCCTAAAGACTATAGTTAAGGTGCATGTTCTTGCTTTATTCTTACAGTAATATTAGATATTTCGTAAGGAATGATGCAGGCGTGAAGCACGAGCTGATTTTTTTGAAATACTTTATGTATTTATACCTGGAAGGGCACATTCGAAAGACTTGACTGTTATCATCAACAGGATGCGGATCTCACTTAAACGATTAGCGTGAAGCGCGAACTGAATCTTTTGATATTCAGCCCTAAAATGTAGACATTAAGAAAATGTAGGAAGTAATGAAGAGGATGCGTGATCTCATCAATCAGTGAATACGGATGCGAAGAGCGAGTTGATTATTTTTACATGAAGACCTAAAAACTGGTAATTTCAATTACTTTTTTAAATCATGAACAGGATCCGTATCTCACTAAATAAATAAGGCGAGCATGAAGCGCAAGCTGATTTTTCAAAATACTTTTCAGAAAATCCACATTAATCACTGTTTGACATAACTATTTCAATATCATGAAGAGAATAAGCATGTTAGTTTATTTAAAATTATATGAGCATTTTAGCATGAGTTAACATTTTAGGAGATTAAGATCTGAAAACGAGACATTTTAGGCACTTTTAGTAATCATGAACTTTATGCATATCTCACTAAACAAAATAATGACAGCTCGAATACATGACCCCTTAGAACTTGAAAAAAGTTGATCATCAATAGGGCGTCCCTAACCTTAAGATCAAATGGGCACCCACACGTCTTAGTCACGTCATTTTGGTGCCCCTCAATGATAAGATTATGGTTAATACACTGGGGGGGGGGGGGGCATGGGGAATTATATGTGTGTTTACGTTGACCCAAAGCATTGATACGTCCCATTGGCTGTTCAGATAAATGGTTTATGTGTTTTATTCTTATCTAATAAAAGAATGTAAAGAGTCGCTATACGAGCCACTCTCTCAGATGAGTAATCTGTGCCGTTAGGAATACCGCAAGTGTCCGTTCTTGGACCTTTCCTGTTCTTGATATTTATCGATGATTTGGTTCAAGCTCTGTAGTATTACTATAACCACGCAGACGATAACACCTCTTATGTTCATAGTACGTCTAAACAAGATATCCATGTCCGTTTCAAAATATTATGGATTCCGTAAATGAATGGTAAACGTAAATAAACTATAACTTAACACGGAAAAATAATTTTCAGCGACAATTGCTCTGCTGTAAATTCAACACTTAGCGCTTTGAAACTTTCGTATAAAGCGCTTTATAAATTTTTATATTATTATTATTAACACACTAATGGAACGATCAACTTCAACCGTGGATTGAACACTATACCCTATCTTAAACCTAACATAAACCCTATTGCAACCCTATTTAATATACCCTATATAACTTAGACGAAATATAGCCCGAGCAATTGTCGCCGGAGCAAATGTCGTGTCACCTTTTTAAAAAGTTTGTTCAGAACTTAAATGAGTTGTATTGTCGTTTTGAGAGAAACTCTCCTGTTCGGAGTCTGGAGGAATGCGTAAGTGAAATAATACTTGTTGATGTTTAGAATGGTTATGGAGACAGTCAAGATGAATCTGGTAAATGGTACTTTCACCTACACCTCTTGCCTCTTTCCCATTAACCCATTTTGCACATATCAACTAAGTCTATGCATGGGTCCTGATAGCATATCTGGCAGACTTTTTAAAATATGCTCACAACAACTGGCCCCAATTCTCTGTCTTTTGTTTCAGTGGTCTCTTGATACCTCACCCGGTACCTCACATGTTCCAGATCTCTGGAAAAAGGGCTAAGATCATTTCAATTCCTAAAAAGTAAAAACCAAGTGTCGGACCTGTTGCACCGACTTCTATATAATCATGAAGTGCTTTGAACAATTATTGATGAAGAAAGTCTCAATAAGGCACTGTATAGAGTATCATGACCCCCTCCAATTTGCATATAAAAGGAACAGAAGTGTTGTAGATGCTCTTCCATTCTTAACACACACATTTTGTAAACATTTGGAAGAGGCAATGACATTATGCCAGAGTTTTGTTCATTAACTTCTCGTCAGCATTCAAAACAACCATACCACAGTATCTGGTTAAGGTATTACACAATATTATGCATGTTAATCTTCATCAATCTCTTTCGATAGATGATTTTATGACAAACAGATCAATAGCTGTTCGTGAAGGTGAGAAAATTTTAAATGTAGGGGCTCCGCAAGGGTGTTTGTTGTCCCCGTTTCTCTTTACTATTTTGAACGGCACACAGAGTCTTTGTTACCGCCCTCACAAGCCTCATCTTGCCAAGAAATTCGGCAAAATGTTTGTTTGAGGGCGCTATATTCTTCGCGATGTTATTTCCGATCGATGAAAAATGGTCATTAAATATATTAGCAATGCAAACAGGCTGTTGAATGATCTCGTCGTTAGATCTAATTTCCGATATAACATCTATATTTCTGAGACATTCATAGCTTGCTTGAGAATTTCCAAGTGTTTCGCATATCATGTTTATGTATTTGTAGTTTATTTTCAAAGTATTTTTTCTTTTCAATACAAATAATTTTAGTTAAAGTGTTTTAATAGGATGTGTATATTGCTTTGGGTTTTTTGCGTTCCTTTTGATTTATATTTATAATACAGATTATTTTTCCGATTTATTGACCGAAGTATATGGATTTTGATATCCAAGGTAATCTACGGGACTTTTTGTAATTCATCTTATTGGTAGTAACATATAAAAATAAGAATATTGTTTTCTTGTTTCAAAACAGTACTCGTTAATGCATAAAACGGGTCCTTCATATAGGTGAAAGGGTCACAGAGCACGTTTGTGAGGGATACGTTTCTTAGGTAAAAAGGGTAATTGATACGAGAAAGAACATCTATAAGAAGGCAAAGGGGCACATGCTAAAGGAATGAAACGGGTCCTTCTCAAGTGAAAGGGGCACAGAACACGTTCGAGAGGGGACACTTTTTTGTAAAAATTGGCACTTATCCGGGGCACTTATACGAGAAGGGGCACTTGGTAACACCTAAAACGAGTCCTCCTCATACGAGAAAGGGCACTTTGTAACACCTAAAACGGGTGAAAGGGGTACATTATACGTTCGTAAGGGACATTTTCCTTGCGTAAAGAAAGGATGCTTTTTCAAGGCTTCAAAATGTAGGGGGCACTGTGCCCCCGGCCCCTCAGGATCGCCGCCCCTGTGTCTCTTATTTCATATGATTCTTTTACATTTATATATTTCTTTATTGATTTAGTCTCTTTTGCATAAAAACTAATTTCAAGTTCTTGCTATGTCAGGCAAAACTTATACATGTAAGTAGTAAACAGATCAGTAAACCACCATTTTAACATCTAAGCTGACAATAGGATGGGTGGTGGAGGGGGGAAGAACTATTATATTAATGTCGAACCGTCTGTAGATCTATTAGCCCTCTTGACTTTTCATGCAAAAGGGACTAAATTCAAAATATATATAACAATTCAAATAAAAAATAAAAGAAATCTGCTGGATATTTTAAACTGTCATTTTTATAACATACGTATATTTATGATTTTCAAACATAGGAACAAAACTTACTAAATGGAAAAATATTTGGGTGAAATGAAAATATTGATTTATGAAGATTGAGCAAGGGCGGATTAAGTCCTTTTTGCATGAAAATGTAAATTTCATGTCCATTTTTAATAAATTTCTTCAAAATTGATGCACATGGTGAATGTTTATAATAAACATGCAAAAAAAAAATCAAAATGATAAAAAAAAAAAGATTTTTAGTCCCTTTCTGCATGTTAGCTCTTATATCGTGATTATATGAAACTGAAAATGGCATTTTAGCAAACCCAAATGTTACCTTTTCCAAAAGTCCGTAAAAAACGTTGGCAAGAAATCGAAGTTACAGAGCGTCAACTCAAATTTAAGAAAAATCACCGAACACTCTAATTTCAGAATCTGAAAGAGTAAGAAATCAAAAAATGTAAGTCTACAAGCGCATAATAGAATACTCAGGAGACTTTTTTCTCTTTTTTTGGTTAAACTTCATAAGGGACGTTGGTAAAGGTGTTAAAACGAGAGGCACCCCTGCTTAAAAAAACTAAACCAAACTTCTTTCCCTGGTATTTTATAAAGAGCACCCCATATATATATATATATATACGCATATATATATATATATATATATATATATGTGTGTGTGTGTGTGTGAAGTTATACATGTACAACAGCTTTGGCAACTATTTTATGTTGTGTGAAAGCAATGGCGCACACACACACTAATATATATATATATATATATATATATATATAACGAGAGAGGCGTGGATATATGTACCAATCGCTTTGATCGCTTTGAAAAATTGGTGATGCCGAAAAAATGTCTCTGCCGGGAATGTCTCTCCCGGCAGAGACATTTTTTCGGCATCACCAATTTTTCCAAAGGGTAGATAGCTCTGGGGAACCTTGATTTAAGCTACGCCTACCATTGTTCTCTTCATCCATTTCTTTACAATATATTATATATATATATATATAGTGTGTGTGTGCTCCATTGCTTTCACACAATATAAAAGAGTTATATATATATATATATATATATATATATATATATATATAGATAAATGTCTACCCCTTGACATTATTTTGTAACTGGATAATGTATGGACATAAGATTCATGGAAGAATCATCGGTTATAGGATGTAAAATAGTATATAGACCCTTAACTCAATTTATATTAAAATGATTGGTCTATCCTAATTGCTGAAATAATGGATCGAGGCCCGCAATCAGGATTTTTTTATATGAGGGGGTCCAAATTATAAACAGTGAAAATTGCATTATCAGTTCTCTTTCTCCCCGGGGCGAATCCAGCTTTTGCCAATACGGGGGGGGGGGGGAGAAGAAAACAAATTCAACTACATTTCCTTCGATCGGCCGCTTAAATAATGCGAGGGCAAGCTCAAATTTTTGGATATTTTATGTATTCAGGCCTGAAAAGTGAACGCTCAGAGCAATATTTGTAAGGGTGTTGTAGATGCGTATCTAAGTAAATAATGCGAGCAAGAAGCGCGAGCTGAAATTTGTCATGTACTGACCTAAAAAAATGAAAAGGACCGATTGTGCAAGTGAATCATGCGGAGGATACATACCTCACCAACCAAATAATGCGAGCGCGAGCTGAAAAATAGTGATACAGCGTATTCTGACCTGAAAGCTTGACATTCTAAGCAATTTCTGTACCAATGATCAGGATGTTATAACTATTAATTTGAGCTAGAAGCGCGAGCTTTTTTTTATTTCTATCTGGAAAAAAATGACAATTTAGGGAATTTTTAAATAAAAAACAACATATATCAATAATTGTTGCAAATCCGAAGCGCGAGCTTTCTTGAGGTTTAGACCTTGAAAACGGGACATTATATCAACTTTTTTGTAATCATGAAAGAATGGGTGTTTTTCTAAAGAAAAGATTGTCCAGTCTCTAAACCGGGAAATTAAATCACGCTTTTAAATAAAGAAGCTAGAGCTGTGTATCTCAATAAACAAATTAATGCGAGCGTAAAGATCAAATTAATCATGTTAAGCACTGCTTAACATGTAGGACCAGTATGAAGTGGACTTTTTGTTACTATGATGATGCAAGCGCGAAGCGCGAGCTGAATTTTGGTTGGTGGATTTAGACCTAACAACCGGACATTTTAAGCACCTTTTGTAATCATGTACAGGGTGAGTATATAATTAAACAATTAACGCAAATGCAAAGCCCTGAAAAAAAATTGATATAGTCCTTCAGATCTGAAAAGTGGATAAATCAAAGATTGCTATTTGGAATTTAGGAATGGGATACATATCTCGCTAATCAAAATACGAGCGCGCATTGCGCGAGCTCAGTGATCATTTTGATATTCATCAATCTTTGTAATCATGAACAGAATGCGAAATTGCGAATCTCCCTGAAACTAAATAATGAAACTCGAATAGCAAGCCGAATAATTTGAGCATATTGATTTAAAAACGGGATGTTATAAGCCCATTGTTTCATTCACTTTTCTTATCTTATTTTATTCTTTTTCTCACATTTTTGTTTGCTGTTGCCACCCAGGGACCCCCACTGGCTACGTGGTTACGGGCATGCGATCGTATTTTCGAGAACTCAATTTACATTTTCGTAAAGCTTAATTGAATAGAAAATTGAGTTTTAGTAGTCCCTGATATGAAAAGCAAATATTAAAACATAGTTTCTATAGGCGGAAAAAATTTCCCATTTATCTGATTTCTCTTAATTCATTCTTCACGTCCCCATTTTTTCTTTGTAATAAAGAAACTTTGCCTTTGATTCTCATTTGTTTTTGGAGGTGAGGGGCTTTCATATGCCCCCTCTCCCCGACTGCCCCCTCCCACCGCTGTCACTGATTCAATGATCAATATCAACCTCATTATAGCCCCTTTCTAAACTTTTAAAGTTTTATGAAAATTCGTATCCTCACCTACATTCATTTTATACGCAAAAGCGATTTTTCAAATATACCCCTGTCCTCATGGAGAGAAGAGACAATAACAAACTACCATATCATCTTTTGATTCAAAATTCGTGATTTTCTAAATTTACAATTATTTTGGTTTTTCAAACAACCTTAACGTAAATGAAAAAGAAAATTCCGTTAAAATTAAAATTTGGTTTAGGCCCATCATTCGAGCATGAAACAGATACGGTATTGCCGAAGGAGCCCACTTCCCCTCAAGGTTTATTCTAGGTCATATTAGTATCTGTCTTTTTTATATTGTTATATTAAACTATCGAAAATCAATTGTTTATTCTGTTTATTTTCCAAATCCAGGACTTAGCTTGCAAAATAGGACCCGTCAAGCATTATATCAAAGTAAAAAGTTGAGTTTATCGCGGAAATGCCAGGTATTTAATTTGGCAACAATAGTAAAGTCGATCCTTGCTCCATCTTTAGGGAAATCCAATAATTGTGATCCTTCAGTGGCATGAACAATGAAATTACATAATTTGATACTCTTAAGTGACAGTGACAATATAGGCTAATATTATAGTCTACCAATATGTCCGTTTTATCTAAACATATTTCATATTTACACCGCCCAAGAGAATCTCACTTTAACACTTGGAAATTCATAACTATTTTCCATATTGAACAATAGTCAAATTACATCCCGATTGTGGGAATTGTTATACTAACGCCCAAACAATCACGTGTAGACTAGACACTGATGTTGATCCACGTTAGATATCGGCACCATGACCGATCCTATCACTGGTCACAAGTAGAATTACATGTTAGGATAAACATGACTCACTAGCCCTGCTATAAGGACTCGGAGAGTGATGGTTGATGGAGGAAGCATCAAATACCTTCCATGTAATTTGAGATGTACCCCAAGGCACAGTCATTTGGCCTCTGATATTTTATCCTGTTCATGAAACTAAAGCGTCAGGGACCACGAGAGAACTTAAATATCAATCTGTTCGGTGATGGTTGTCTTGTATGATAGACGGACTTGGACCCACTTTTCTGGTCCAAATATCTGGCAGATTAAATTCAGTGTCAACGGTTTTTTATCAATAAGTAATTTTCTTACCTTCTCTTTTTATTCTTCTTTTTTTTTAACTATTGCTAATTAAAAAAAAAATCTTAGATACAATACCTCAAACAGACAAAAATAACACAAAGCAGCCAACTCCAGCACTTCATAAGACTTGGATCTACCTTGGATGCTTAAAGCATATAACTCCTACGAAATAAAAAAAAATCCTAAGATACTGTGAATAGTTCTCTCGGGCATCATCAAAGCATTTCAGTTCGGTATTTCTAGAGCTTCACAGAGAGGCCAACAGACCAATGCCGGTCACCATTTTACACCCATCATGAGCATAGTATTACAAATTGAATTCACCGCCGTAAACACAACTATACATCCAATCTAGCTCCTCTATAGTTGTTAAACATGCCTCCAGTTACTTCTACCTCTATGAAGTAGAAGTGGGTAAAGTAATAAAAAAACAAAATGAATTTATTTGCCACACTTAATTAATATGTGATATATATCATATCGGGATGAATGCCCATGAGTGCATTGCTAAAAGCAAGTGAGCTAAACAAGAGAGCGGATTTTTAAAGTGAAATAAAAGATTCTGATGCACTATTAGGGTGGGATTTTGTGAAAAGTTGAGAGAAAAAAGGTTTAAATAATTTTAGTTCAGGGGATGAGGAATTGCTCACATTCCCACACGCACACTTCATACGACCATGCATGCAAACTTTGGCACTGTCCTAGTAAAAAAAAGTTTTCCACCACACTTATGAAGTTTGAGTCTTTTCTACATTTACGAGTTGTAGGTAGGCCTACATGAATTTATTAACAGTAAGCACTGTCATATATCAACATCGAATTGGTTCATAAAGATGATTGATCATGTCTTCCTCTTCTTCGAAAAAGCGTTACGTCACAAATCTACACCCCTGACAACTACCCTATACAGATTGCAAGAAATATTGATAATTTCAGAAAGAAAAAAAAACTTAAAATTGGACGGGAACTTGCAAATTGATGATATTGCAAATTCTATCTGTGAGTCCAACTTCCGAACCAATGTTTCTTATTCGAAATAAAGATGGTTACTATTTGAAATACCTTTTTAGTTTATATAAACTGTACATGCAAATCAGTTTATACCGGTTTTTACCCATTGGTTCAGTCCATGATTTGGCATTAGGGAATTCTCGCAACTGCAACGGGGACTGATTCAAGAACACAGATAATATAGTGAAAATGCTTGTCGAATGAAAAAGAACAGATGGGTGGTCTTTGACGAAAATTGGTGAAACGGAACGTCCTCTACGTTTTTCGGAGCTGACGAAAAATCGCAATCGTAATCCAGGACAAAACTGCTGTTTTGATTCACCGATTTTCGACAAAAGCTTCTTGGTTGTGATTTGTCATGAAGGGCATTTAAGAATATATATTTTATATGTTCTTGAATCCGTCGTTAGTCACGACGGGAGGAGTCCCTATTATCTTCTTTGTTAAATCCTTAGAAGTACCCAGTATGGATCTTTCTTCCCGTGACGTAGGTGGAAGATGTGCATGTACATCATGAGTAGATGACAGTGGCGAGTTTGATGTGTTTGCTCTTTGGGATCATTGAAAAAGGAATTCGTTTCTGAATGTAGTAGCCAATCATCTCGTTGTTATTTTGCATACTTATGAAAAGAACCTCCATGATAACTATCTTGCCGCGATCATCTGAACATAATATCCTATAGATGTGCACGTATAGTTCAGATCCAGCTATTACAAGCTACCCACATAGTATCCTATTCTGGCCCTTCTGCATCTATCAGCACGAACAGCTGGAACTTTATCTAATGGTCATCTCGTTTGCAAAGTCTCTATAAATCTCGTGAAATTACTATCTCTTCATGTAACATTTTATTTTCTAATCCTTTCGGTCTATCCGAAAACAATAATTGTAGACAGAAGCACTGAGATAAACTTCTCCATAACAGAAGGATTCTCTTTCCTATATCCGACCCTAGTGCAGTGTTCTTCTCCTGGATCTATACGTAGCATTACACAAAACCTTTCTTTCTTTAGTCATTCTGATCTTTCTGCAACTGCCAATTGCAGAGCTAAGATTCATCCTTATTCCTATCTCCGAGATTTGTTTTCTCGTAGTTCAGGCTTTATTTGCAACTGAAGCCCGAAGCGTCATTCCTTCTTACATTGTCTTGTAGCCCTCCCTGAATGTATCCGCAAAGTTAATGTGGAAATTTCTTAAACTTCCCAGACGATTTGAGGAGCTAGGTCGGCAGGCGATCTCTTGAGACATCTATTGCAGACGCCATTTTCTCGGAGTTCATAACCCAACAGAAAACTCTAGTACGTCCTGGACAATTTGAGGAGCTTGGTTGGTTTGCGGTATGGACGCTTATATCTGCATGATTTGGTTGGCATACATTTCCCTGTTTCGTTTAAACCAATGAGGAAACTGCTCGAAACTCCAGGACCATTTAAGGAGCTTGGTCGACAGCCTGTGAAGGCAAGCATCTGGTGCAGATACCACTTTTCCCTGGTACAATTAGACCAATGAGGAAACTGCTCGAACTCAGTGGACCATTTCAGGAGTTTGGTCGACATGCAGGCTGTGGGGACAAGCATCTGATCCAAGCACCACTTTTCCCTGTTAATCCGGGGTTGCTGGTTGTTGTTGTTGAAAGTAAAAATGACAGGTAAAAACCATTAATAATTGTCATTGATTACATACATCAAATACCTTATAAGTTCCAAGGTGTTCATCATCATGATCAGAGAAGATTTTCTAATTTCAGCTGAGCAATTAATGACTGTCTATTTCTTTATCTCTTTTCATAGTGATGATTATTTCAGGAACGAAAAAGATTATTCGAAATCGCGCAAATATAATTTTTATAAACGTAAAAATTTGAGAAACAATAAGCTTGCAATTTAATGAAACTCCTGCATAAACGATTTTACTTATTCAAAGGGCACAAAGAACGATTTTTTCAGACAATTTCTTGCGCAAACTCGTGAAAGATGGTAAATAGTTGCATTTAGACAATGTTAACTTACCCAACTCAGCCTGTTGCCCCGTTACACAATTCTGAACGATTAAAAAAAAATTGTTTTGCACGAAAGAAACATTCCAGGGGAAAAATGATTGCTTAACTCGATAAAGATGACCGACAGAACAGTAATGGTTGCAATTTGTCTTATCATCATATTCACGATCTCTAACTCCATCTTCATCAGCATCATTATCATCATCCTTATCATCACCAAAGTAGATGAAGTGTCGATCACGATGATGAATAATATTGATTCATTAATGACCATAATAATAATTCATGATAATACCGATAATAATAATAATAATTGTAACAAAACAATAGCAAAAAATGATGGCCATCATTACTAAATGACGGTTACGATAATTACGATGAAATTGTCCTGATATCTAAATCGAGGTCTTGGGGGAGACCACACCCCATGAAAAAAATACATAAGCATTTGCACGCACGAAAGTGGAATGAATTGTATTTATGAGAAAATAAAAGAAATTACTTGCGGTTGAGGGGGTAGGAATGAAAATGCACCATTTCATTTTCATTTCATTTCATTTATTTCCATTTTCAAAACATATTTCATCTATCCCTGTACAAAAATTATATTCAAGATTATTACATATCAGGTTGGAAATGGAGAAGGCTGCTAAAAAGCGGAGATTGTAGAGTGCAGCCTCCTAATAAATATTCTTGTATAAAGTTATATACATAGCATATAAATTCAAAATAACAACTTGAGCATAAACCAGGGGGCCGTTTCATAAAGTTGTTCGTAAGGTTAAGAGCGACTTTAAGAACGACTGGTAATCCTTTCTTACGCGCTAAACCGTCGCCAATGAATATACTATTTACCACAAGAAAGGATCACCAGTCGTTCTTAAAGTCGCTCTTAACTTACGAACAGCTTTATGAAACACCCAACAGTTAAATTAAAAAGAAATAGGGGGAATAGAAATAGAAAAGGAAATAAGAAAATGAGAGATTAAAGGTCTCTAGAATCCAGCCCCAGTACTCACCAACGGACCTCGCTGATCAACAGGAAAAGTGTACGACAAATGACATTCATGTTTGATTTTTAAAAAATACAAGTAAAGAGTTTGAGTGAGGAAGAGTTAATTCAATGGTTATCTTGGAGAAACTTTTTGAACTTATATTTCAAAGAATTTAGGCATGGTGATTCTTTAATGTTATTATTAATAGTTCCCCAGAGTCTAGGGCCTTCAAAAGTACAAATTGATTTTGCAAGGATGGTCCGGGGTAGTGATAAATGGAATTCATCTGATTGACGTGTGGGATATTTGTGAAGAGTTTTGTTTTTTTGTTAAATGAAGAATTAAATATGGGTGGTAACATATTATTGTTTAATTGATACATGAATTGACCTAAGTTATATTGGTACAGTGTTTTTATTTTTAGAATGTTATTGTTGAAAAACAGGTGATCTGTGTGGGATCTCCGGGACAAGTTGAAAATAACACGCAACGCCTTCTTTTGTAAAAGCAATATTCTATCTAAGTAGGTTGAGTGTGTATTTCCCAAAACAATTGCTCCATAATTTGGATATGGTAAAATTAATGTTGAATAAAGCATTTTTAGGGAGGAAGTTGGAAGAAAAAACTTAACTTTGTTGATAACACCAATATTGCGTGAAATTGTATGACATATAAAATCAATGTGGGTTTTCCAAGATAATTTGTTGTCTATTATGAGACCATTTCATTTGAATCATCTTCAAAAAGGACATAAGATAATATTTCAGAGGAGTTCTGGATGTCATTTATATAGATTATAGATAAAAGTGGGCCCAGGAGGCTGCCTTGGGGCACACCCCAGTTAACATTTTGTAGAGAAGAATTTTGTTAATTTATGCTTACGAATTGTTTACGATTTGCGAGGTAGTTTCTGAACCACTCCAAGGCCTTCCCACGAACTCCGTAATTTTCAAGTTTGTAGAGAAGTATTTCATGATTTATAGTGTCAAAGGCCTTGGAGAGCTCTGTAAATTATTTGGTGTTACTCGTCGGAATTTATGTTGCGGGGTATCTTTTTTTGCTAACCTAAACGGATATCTTGAAAATATTGGGAAATGGTCAGAAATATCAGATAAAATTATTCCAGACTCGGGTAAAGGAGAAACATTACAAAAATATTATCAATAAGGATTGCGGATTGGTTAGTAACCCTGGTGGGTTTTGTTATCAATGGTAAAAAGGATGATGAAAGCATGATATCCAAAAATTAATGTGACCTATTGTGATTAGATTTAGATATGTCTATATTAAAATCATTATACTACATACAATCTTTATTACAAAAAAACGGATTTTGTAGAAAATCTTGAAAGTATCAAAAAAAAAATATTTGTGTTGGAGTTAGGAGGTATATAAAATACTGCGATCATTATGTTTTTAGAGTGTGGTTACCCGAATTTCAATGATAAGAGATTCAGCAATTTCATTCATACAATTAAGATCATTATGTGTAAAATATCATAGTTGTTCACCATCGAATAGAGGAAGAAACTACGATATCCCACACATCCTTTTCTCAGATTTTAATAGACAGTGCTGATGCAGGGAGCTCAAGTACAGATCGTGGACTCTTAACCGTTTTTTTATACTGAAAGCGTCTCCCTCAAAAAATGTTACGAACATTCAAAGCTTGTGCTCTTTGCTCTCATTGTTATGTTTAAAGGAGAATGAAACTCTTGGAGCAAGTTAGCTTTTGTGAAAGCAGAAAAATCAAAGAATAAGATCAACAAAAGTTTGAGTAAAATAGGACTAGCAATAGAAGAGTTATGAGCATTTGAATGTCGAGATCACTAATGCTATGGAGATCCTCCTATTAGCAACGCGACCAAGATCTATGATGTCACAGATGAACAACTCTCCCCTTTTGGACACTGAAAATATACCCCAAAACATCTCTTTTTGCTCATTCTAATCATATGACAAACGATTCATCAATGATATAATGTTGTGAAACCTCTGTACTTTTCCTCTCATAAAGAGAACACCTCACCTTGTGATGGACTCTATAAAAGTGAGAATATAAGTGAAATAAGTACTAAAGTAATGAAGGAGTTGTACGTGTGTGACATCACAGATATTGGTCGCATTGCCAATGGGAGGATCTCCATGGCATTAGTGATCTCAATATTCAAATGCTCATAACGTTCTTATTATTCAATCAATCTTCCTCAAACAACAATATGTTTCTTTGTTTTTTCTCTTTGATATGGATTCAGCTGGTTTCAAGGGTTTCATTCTCCTTTAACATAATTTCTCACAAAGTACTCCATTATATATTTTAAAAAAATCCAGCAGCAAACAATATTCGATGCAGGCACTATGAATTGTAAATCATTGTCTGTTGATTATGTAGTTAAAGCTATTTTCTCCTTATTGGCGTATGGTACAAGGGGGCAATGCCCCCGGTCGGTGCCACTTTCTTGGGGTGAGAGAAGAAAGGGAAAGAGAGAGAGAGAGAGAGAGAATGGGACTGTGTAACCCCCGAGCATGAGGTGCTCGAAGGGGCCGATTCCATCACGAGCCCTGGGTGCTTTTCATTCCCGGTCAATTTTTTTAATAAGTGTTTATTTGAATTCAGGATAAAAGAGCACTGCACATTTAATACCTTGCTCACTGGTATAGGTGCCTTAGCCGGAGATCGAACCCCATTCCACCCATCCATTCCATTCCTTGTTTTTATTTGGCAATAAGTCATGATTGACTATTTTTGCCACTCACTGTATAAAGAGTAGGGTAACAATTTTATTCGTTATTATTATTTTTATTTTTTATTTTTTCCTTTTTTTTATTATTATTTCTTGTATATTCATTTTTTTTTCTATTAGAAAATTAACAAAACTAAACATTTAATACATATGAAAAAAAAAACGATAAAGGTCGTTGATCGACGACCTATGTGATATTATATAAGATAAAATCGTTCTAACAAGAGGGGCTAACATTTTAGCAAATTTTTCGGTACTTTGAATTCTCAGTGTACCAACCCCGGACTTTCAAATATCTAGTCTTAGATACCGGCCACGGTACGTCGATCACTATACACGCCACCTTTCGATGCCCCCCCCCCCCCCGGGCCCCTTACACACATCGTTAACTACGGAACACCACTGGTGTGGTAAGGGGGAGAGAAATGAGGGTCCCTTTAACTTCTGTTTGATGAGCATAGAATACAAAAGATCACCCCCCCCAAAAAAAAAAGGGAAAAAAGATGGGAATCCTTATACATTGCTCTAAGTTGTATGTCGAGGAATGTTTATACAACGCTGCTTTATTCGAATTTGCCTGCATCAACGTTATCTCTTTTAACAGGTCTCTGCAACTTGCCAGGGCTGGAGCACTCTTTGAAATAGTGATGGACAACCGTCTCCATCATCACTGTCAATTATTTATTTTCTATCTATACATATGTTATTGCCGTTGCAAAATTTCCAATTTCTTTCGAAAAAACCTTTCCCGAAAATTATACCTGCAATACTCGAACAATTCCCACTCATGCTGAACGAGAGAGCAAAATCGAAAAAAGCAATTTGTGCCTCGAGTCGGCTCAACGAATGATTTCCTGCAAATTGTAGGTTGCCCTCTGCGCCTGAATAAAACGTAAGTTGCGATAAAAAAAAACCTTGAAATATTCGATAAATAAAATCCAGTATACACTCGACGGAGGAATCAGAATCCAAATATTTGCTGTGAATGCTACCCTTCTAGGTCTTCACCAAACGATAAAAAAGGGCTAAGCCAATAGAGAGGAAATATTAGGAAAGATGGTAATCGTGAAATCACACAATATGTAATTAAATACAAATAG
The DNA here is from genome assembly GCF_037042905.1 of Lytechinus pictus. Classification (NCBI taxonomy): domain Eukaryota; kingdom Metazoa; phylum Echinodermata; class Echinoidea; order Temnopleuroida; family Toxopneustidae; genus Lytechinus; species Lytechinus pictus. The sequence continues at coordinate 7,639,983 of NC_087247.1, forward strand.
AAAGCGGATCAAAATTTTATATAGTAGCTGTGCAACATGTTTGAAACCTGACAAACGCGTTAGTTTAATTTATGATTTCCCAATTCATATGCATACATCATCATACCAGATTTTTGGTTTAATAACGTATGGTTCAGAGAAAAAAGGCCCCACCCCAGGTGACACTGATGATGATGATGACAGTGATAATGATGACGACGATTATGACAACAACAACAATAATAATAATAGTAATGATCATAATAATCATGGTATACATGACCGTCAGATAGTCAGATAGACAGACAGACCGGCAGAGACATTTTTTCGGCATCACCAATTTTTCCAAAAAGGGTAGATAGCTCTGGGGAACCTTGATTTAAGCTACGCCTACCATTGTTCTCTTCATCCATTTCTTTCACACAATATTTAAATAAAAGAGTTGCCAAAGCTGTAGTACATGTATAACTTCACACATTTGTATACTTTCTCCCATACGTGTACTGTATCAAAGCAATAGCTTTGATCCAGCTGAGGCATGGCGGCTTGTCATTGTTCAAAACCCACCTTCACCCGACAAAGGAAATTACAATTGGTATGGTGTCGAAAATCTGTCTATCTGACGGTCAATCGGATCGGGGTCGCCCTAGCCACTAACCCGTCTCTGTGGTCTAGTGGTTAAGGCACCGGCGTTCAAAGCTGCGGGCCCGGGTTCGATTCCCGGCAGAGACATTTTTTTCGGCATCACCAATTTTTCCAAAAAGGGTAGATAGCTCTGGGGAACCTTGATTTAAGCTACGCCTACCATTGTTCTCTTCATCCATTTCTTTCACACAATATTTAAATAAAAGAGTTGCCAAAGCTGTAGTACATGTATAACTTCACACACATATATATATATATATATATATATATATATATATATGTGTGTGTGTGTGAGGGTGAGTGTGTGTGTGTGTGTAGTTTATTATTTACAAGAGAGTTGTTTGCATTTATATATTTTCTTACATAGGCCTGTATATTTATAGTTCTGATTATGTAGAGGAAAATACTTCTTAATTTCGATAGACTCCATTGATAATAATATACCTCGCTCACAGATTGAAGAAGAATAAAAAAAAAAAATGGATATCATGAAACTTAACAAGACATTGTTTACAGGATGGGATGATGATGTTGCTTCTGCGAATCCCGTTAAAAGCCGATTGAACGACATTTCAAATTGAAATTCGAATTCAACTTTATTTCCACTATGAAAAAAATAATACAAACGAAAATCACTGACATACGCAGATATCAAACATGTGGAGGGATCAAAAGGACCATAACGCTTGGACAAATCTCCCCAATAAATTACAAAACTATTTGTAAATTACATTGAAATCAAAGTAACATACAAAAGAGAGAAGGAAAATGTAACCAATGTGATAGAGATGAAAATGGGGATATTGAATCCGGAGAGAAATTTTCATATAGGTTTAGATATTGGAGTTACTTGGCTGAATTGTGGAATTATCTTTAAAAAAAACAGGTCCGGAGAAAATGCAGATCGTTTTATAGTTACAACAATAAATTACTTTCGTACATTAATGATTGTCTTTAACATTGTTTTTGTACACTTAAAAAAAATGTTAATCCGTTAATTTGTATCTGATTTATATTATTTTATTTTATGTTGAAAAGAAAATGAAAATTGAATTTAATCAAATCGAGGCAATAATCCCATTCTTATGCCCAAATTTAAATATATATATAGTCACGTATTGTATTACAGGACACTATTATGATTCCGGACGCGCATATTACTGCGTTCGAAAACAATTTCGTACCGTAAGACTTCCGCAATTCAATTTCACAGAGCAATACATAGAACAAGATTGCAAAAACAAGGCGAAAAAATCCAACTTTTACCTTATTTATCTCTTAAATGACAGAAAATGCTTAAAATATCATATAACATATAGTTTTGCATTAACGATTGATATAATTTATTTTCTAACGGAAATATGGGCCTGATTTTCCGAATTTCAGTCTCAATCTCGTCCACTCCTTCGATCGAATGATGAGGTGTGGTGTATTGTGGGTGATCGTCGACGGCTAGTTCTCAAGGTACCCGTGCGCGAGGTTTACCGTGAGTAGAGCCGTCGATAGATAGAAGCGCATCGATAGAACTTGAAGAGCGTCACGATACGAACGCGAGCATATTATTATTGGAAAGTGCCATGGAACATGCAGCCCATGCAGCTAACAAGAAAAAATAAAATAAGTTATCAAACACGAATTTATTACCAACATCTGCTCAGATTCGATATACAAAAGCAAATAAAAACTTAGAATTTACTCATGATATAAGAAGAAAAAAAATCACACAATTTGTTCTTACATCATTATAATCAAGGATATCTTTACCCGTCCGGCGCGCGTCCGGAATCATGATATAAATTGTCGCGCACGAAAATAATTGTTTTTCGTGGAGGGGTATGCGGCAAGTGCGATGCAAAGAAAATGGTTGGTAAATATAAAATAATTTTATCATATTCATAATTTTCATAATATTTGGAATAGCAAGTGTGAATTTTTCTTGATTGTATTTCCTCTAGTTGTCATTTTTAAAGCACTGAAATAAAGGTGTCCGGCAATAGGATACACTGCCATACCAAAGTTCTAACTGCGCGTTTATATAAAGCTACCATTTGCGAATTGTACAAGGAGTCCCACATGGTTCTATTTTGTGTCCCTTACTGTTTCTAATATTAACGAATGATACGTTAATCGAATCACCATCGTACTCTTTTTTCTTTATTCTTGTTTGACCGTTCAAAATTCAATAAACCCTTCCTGAATATTATAAAGGGATAGGTACTCATCTTTCCTAAGTCTGTTGGAATGATTGACCACTTTTTATTTTTAGATGTGATACCAAATGAGAGTAGACCCTACTTCTGACCGTCATGAACCGTTGCGCGTTGCCACAGTGCCCTGTAGTAATGTAACGACATTGGGAGATCACATTTATTAATGACAGGAAAAATCTTACCACTGTGATAATACCAGTTATAACTTAATACTTACTTTATCTTGTATTTTGCTCCACTAAAAGCTGTCGAATACAGTAACTCTAAACGTAGTTTGCACGTGGTTGCGTTATTCTCCGACGGCCATTTATGATAAAAATAATTTTTGCGAAATTCACCAAGCTGCATGTATTAGATACAGATGAAACACGTAATGAATGATTCCATATTAGATAGTACTCTACATAAATTCCTGGGAGTCGTGGTGAAGGAGATCCTAATTTGTCAAGAACTATATCCCGGCTTACACAGGCTGAAGATAAAGATTCAGGGCCTCATATCATATCGTATCATAACTGAATAATATATCCAGGACCGAGCTAACACTACCGACATCTGAACCGAGGCACTGAAAACCTGATAAATACAAGATAAAAAGAGAAAGTACGTTATTTTATGCAAACGTTATCACTTTTCTAATAATTGTCTACAACAGTAAAATGAGCATTGAACATTATTATTGTCATCATTATGGCCATATCAACCTTTTAGTCTCCTTAAACTTTCAGTAGCTAAAATAAAACCAATACAGGAATATATAATTGATATGTTCCAGTATTATTATAAAGCATGATTTTTATTTATAATTTTTATGCGATATATAGCTACAAAGTTTCATATAATTACGTTTCCATTCCTAATTTTGTAGGAAGCATTGACATGTGTAAGAAAACATTTGAACTTAAATCATCCAAGATCATCTAGCTTTATACAACACTGATCTCAAATACAAATACAATGTTTTTTTTATTTAAAAACATGCCTATACTCAATGCATGGAGGTATATCAACTTATATTTCTACACTAATAGTTCGGAAATAGGACGGACTTACCTTCATCTGGATCCAGTGCAGTGCGAGGGAAAACTCGAAAAGACACCGAGACTCCCGATCAGCCAAACTCCCCGCATTCAGCTGTTTGACACGTTTTAAGGCGTGGTTTGTAGAAGCCCATGACAATAACCAATCTGAGTAGAGCGAGGCCCAGTCTGCTGTGCAAACCCTTCACTCGAGTAAAGGGTCTGAATTGCAGCCTACTCTGCCTTGTGTACTGAAGGTCCTCTCGCTCAGAACTTAATTGAAACAGCAAGTTCTATATGTGCTAGTATTTTGCGTGGAGACACGCTTGTTGATCAAAGTTTCAATCAGGGTCTGTGCCTGCAGACTAAGCGAGACCCCGGTGAACGCGATATCGAGTAACTTGCACGAGAAAAAAGGACTTTGTTTTTATTTTTCTGCTCAGGGTTTATTTGTTGACGGGATGTTTTGCATGGTGAATAAACCCGTAATGATAGATTGTGTATGAAGGATAACCTTAATTTCTTTTGGGAAGATGTTGCTATAATAGGCAAGCGCTTGACAACATTCAATATGTTTAACTAACATCAAAGTTGAAACAATTTGAAGATAGGAAGAAAGAGAGAATGAGGGGGGGGGGGGTCATTGTCCTATGTCGCATTCGATTTATACGACGGTTGCCATGGTTATCGTCTTTACATTACTTAATTGATTGCTGCACAAATTATTATTTAAAAATATATATACTTGAAGCCTGCAGGCAACAGCGAGATGAGCATTTTTTGGTCAATTTCGTCAGGCCGGGGTGAGACTGTCTACGCGAGGTATCCCATGACAATGAGGGTTGGATGGTGAATTGGATGTATCATTGAATGTGATTGGTGATATCACTTGGCTTATGAGTGCCTCACAAAATTGATGATTGACACGCGAAGATAAAGAGTTGTCATCTGCAAGGTGTTTACGAACAAACTGTCCTGGGCCGATTGTCATATTTGGATGATTGTGCAATCGATAAGGATGAGTTACACTTTCTGTGCAGAGATGCTTAGAATCTCCATGTTCTTATTATCGCACTCCTGCAGGGGGCGCCAGTCGAAATTTCCATATTAGTGGTTCGAGACTTATATACAGCATCCAGCTGAAACAAGTATATGAAATTCCAAATGCACATAAATTATGTTCTAAAAAGTGTAAAGTGATATGTACAAACTTTGACATGAAGATGATGATGACGATGTTTCGAGGTACGAGCTTCGATTTCATTTTACAGTTTTGCCTCATGGATGCATCTTGCCTGTATAACGGGAGTTATTGTGGTTTTGATGAATATAAAGGCCTAAATTGGTGAGTCATTATTCGCAAAAGAAAATCATATTGGATGTCTGTTATATATCAAAATATATTTCGTTTATCGCTATTATTAAATAATCCTTACACTGGTATTTGATGATCTAAACTAATTCAAACGGCGAAACACGAAAGTTTTCATCGGGGCCTCATCACCTGGCTTCTTTTCATTTTTCATTCAGGCCCTTGTGGTCTTCCATATCTCCATCCGTCGGTCCATCCGTCGGTTAGTCTGCAGGCACAGACACTGATCGAACCTTTTATCAACAGAGCAGAGTAACCTTGTAAATATATGTTCCCATAGATATCCATTGTCCATTGAATCAATATGCTCGCGAACCTGCGAATCACAATTGTGCTGCAGTCACACCAAGGATCCCATTCCAACGAACACAATAGCTTTTCGGTCAGCATGGTGTCGATTTCGCACGTCTGTGTGACCGCAGAATTCGGATGTACTAGTATTGCGAAATACTCGGATTCGAGGGGATTCCCCTGTATGCTTATTCTGCGTTTTCAGACCCATGATGTATTAGACAGGAGATAACGCATCTAACCTTGATTCAATGTATCTTTTGATTGAACAGAAACACAAGAACATTCTTTCGAAGTGTTCTCCGATACGTTTTTTTCTTTTAAACAGGAATCCCTCATCTTCTGTCAATTCGGTTTATATATATGTAGACTACAATGTCAATAATATTGCGCGATCCTTCGGCCAGAAGGATCCATGATTTGGCAGGGAACTCTCAACTCCAGGGCTCCATGGTTATCATGGTTATGGTAAGATGCATGAAAATATACAGCGTACGTCATGTTCACTGAGAAATCTAAAAGTGTGTCAATGTGATGATTCATCAACGCCATGTCAAAAAAATAAAATAAATAAATGATTTTAAATGAGAAAGAGATCAATGAATTTCTACACATTTATATCCACATCTGACTTGTCACTTCTCTGTCATATGTCGTGAAGTCAGGGCATGCATCGGGATCCTCACAGGAATCATGAATTTGTAAAAAAAAAATTTCAAATTACAATGTAATTAGTTCCGTGGTTGGCTGTAAACCACAAGCATGACAAGGGGATGCATGGCGCCCTTTTTCCCCCTAGGCTCCCATTTGGTAAGTACTATTTCTTTAGTATTCAACGGTTAGATTGAAACGTGTGAAAACGCATTTCGTTGTTTTTATCTAAATTTTGTACAATACATTCATTTTTCATGTCATTTATTTTGTAGCAATTTCATTTTCGTTGAATATTATCCAATTTCATATTTTCAATTGATTCTTTTTTATTCTTACTGAGGCACTAATTATTCATTTAGTATTATTCATTTATTAATTGATTTATACATTCTCGTTATCCATTCATCTGTTTATCTATTTCATTTTTGTTTAATATAATCTTTTTTGGTTTGATTTATCTATTTCACTGCTTGTAATTATTATTAGACAACGAGTCTACTGCAACCTTGTAAAAACAAAACAACAAACAATTTTGTAAACAAAGGAAAACTGTTCGGGTCTAATGCGCGGTGTTCTGTTACACCATGGAGAGTGTTCCGTGGACACTCCGGGATGGTGCTTTTTTATAAGGAGGAGAGGGGGGGGGGCAAGATTACTGCAACCTTGTAAAACAAAAACAAACAAAAAATTTGTAAACAAAGGAAAACTGTTCGGGTCTAATGCGCGGTGTTCTGTTACACCAAGGAGGGTGTTCCGTGGACACTCTCCGGGATGGTGCTTTTTTATAAGAAGGGGGGGGGGGGCAAGATTACTTATTTTCATCAATTAAATTATGGGGGTAATATAAAGTTACACGACCTCGACCTATAAGAGTAAACTTTTTTTACGATTGTTTTAAAAGTCCATGTATTAAATTGCTCAAATTAATGTTTATCTGATTAGGATTTTTTTTCACTCTAAAATATTCGAAAAAAAATAATTAAAGAGCTAACCTTGTCCCAGACCTTGATATACCCTCAATTGTAAGAAAAATACTCTTGAAAATTAACAAACAAACGTTTTAATGTTTTTGAAATCTGAGAAAGAACTATGCCATTTATTTGCTGTCATGAGGGCGTGTTTGTAATTATTCCACTCCCACCAAATACGTTTTCTTAAAACAAGAAAAGCGTATTTACTGTCGTGGAATTAATTTCATTTGCATATCCAGGGTCCATTGATAACACGATCGTAACAGCTGAAATGCTCGAAATCAAGATTGCGAAATTTTAATTGGGAAGTCCCTAAATGCTAGTCTCATTCGCATGCGCCAAATATATTTAATGCCAAGGAAAATTAACAAATGAACAAGCTCTGCTTGGAATTCGATTTAATTCTATGCATTTGTATTTCATTTTACTTCAAGATGAGACAATTCTTTGTTGAAATTCGTAAAAATTTGATTAATTTTATTAAAATGATTAATGTCGAAATTCTTCGGTTCTAATGAAGACCACTATCGTAAGCTCTTCAAATCATGCGACATATAATATCAAATATAAAGCTTAACTTGCTGGTAGACCTATGACATTGACAGAAATATAAACAAGGTCACTCTGATCAAACACCTTTTTCCTTAACCCTAATAGGCCCGAGGGCGGATCCCGCCCCCGCCCCCCTCCTACATTTTTCACGATAAATCTGCCGTGCGAAATTTTTCGACCGCGTCGCTCGCAGACTTTTTACTTTCAAATCTCGCACAACTTTTGAGACCAAATTTGCGATGCCCGGGTACGCGGTTACGAAATTACGCAACAATAATTATATAAGTGAATGTCAGACCACAAACTGCTCAAAAACGTGAATTCATGTACAAATCAAATGCAAGGGTGTATTTGAGGCAACATTCATAAATGTATCATTATTTATACTTTTACTGATTAAACTTAATTAATTTTGTCTTGTTTATGACAGAATTAAGTCTGCAACAATATCCATCGAAAAAACAATAAAAAAACAAAAAGTAAAAACACAGAAATACATAAGAGCAGATATTTTATTTCATGCATAAATTAGCAATTATTTTATTAAATGAAAAATCTTATTTAAAAAAAATTAACCATACAGCCTTGTAGATTTTATTTATACTACCACTGTGCAAATTTTCGCGGTGCTCGCGCGATCGAAGGCAGAAATCTCAGGGGGGGGGGGGCGAATCCGCCCCTCCCCCGGCTATAAAAGGGGTCCAAATAACCTGGCTCTTTTAGGGTTAATGCATTTTGTTTAACTTTAAAGATGATTAATGAAATAGATCATTTCTTATGATAAGATTTTAAAATTAATTTTGGTACACATAAAAGCTAAAAAGAGATAAATATGTTTTCAGCGGAAGTAAAAAGGTTCATTATTAATTTTGCTCGTTTGCATTTTCGCATTTTTCGTTGTTGTGCGTATGTCATTTTCTATCCCTCGACATTTTCAGCTCATTTTACCCCAGAGCGAAGTAATGATATATACGCAGAACACGGGTTGGTAAAGTGAGAATATGCTGGATTGCATTTTATATTCCCCCCCCCCCGGATTTTTCTTTTTCATTTTTGATATAAAGTTCAAAGGGGGAGTAGCGTATTAACAATATAACATTAATTTCGTTTATTATCTGGGTATATTTTCATATCCCAGGGTGGATAAGCTTTCATCACTTCACAGTCTGCGTAATGTCTCACCAACACGTTTCATCGCACATGTTATAGGGGGTGTGTCAAGTATCGATTTGTGAGTGATTTCAATGATATTTTTTCGCCCCTTGATGCTATCAACGTCGGTGAAGTCTCTTTGGACACGCCCCCAGGCTTGTATAATGGGTAAGTCCCCGTGCGTCACGACATGACATTGCGCAATGTCCGATAGTTGGGGGATTTTCAATCGTGCGTAATTGCAATTGAAACTCGGATGTTTACACGTACACACAGCGTACTCTGTGTAGGTCACAGAGAGGCAACGAATTGTATTTAAAAGGATATATAATGATTTTGATAAATTTGATTATCACTAAAAAAATACGAGTCCATGCTCCACATTAAATTACACTAGTGCAAGAGAGGGTAGCGAACGAGCCCACCCCAACAAAAAGCTGATTTGAATAAAAAGAGAAAAATCCAACAAGCACAATGCTGAATATTTCATCAAAATCGGATGTAATGTAAGAATTTTTCAGTTTATATTAATTCATATAACAGTAATATATTCACATCATGGTCGGTATGCAAATGAGGGGACCATACATCACTCACTATTTTTCTTTTGTATGAAATGTGAAATATTCCAATTTTTCCCCCGTTGTCCTGTGAAAAAAAGTTTATTCCACCCTGCATGGTTTAGTCAAGTTGGTCCTTCTTGTCAAATCTGTCAAAATGGAAATATTGTATAATTCAACAATAAAAAAACAACTATCTCATTTGCATGTCACTGAATTGTGCATATAACTGTTTTGTGAAAAATAAGTGAAACTTTAAATTGTCATAACTTTCTTGTTTTTCATCCGATTTTGAAAAAAAAATTCAGCGTTGCTCGCTTGTTTGATTTTTCTACATTGATTAAAATCAACATTTATCTATGGTTGACTCCCGAAGGGGCCACTTCTATTGACGAGTGGATACCATGCCCCCGGACCATGCCCGACCACGGGGTCTTGAAAAGCACCCTAAAATTACACGTATTCATATTCTGAAAATGCACCCCTTAACAAGTATTGGCGTGTGAAACCCTACCCTTAACAAGTAGGCCTATTGGAAACAAATACTATTGGCAAGTATTGATTTGATTTATTTATTTTCACATTCCAATAACAAAAGTATATACACTGAGTGTAATCATTTTTTTTTCTTAGCATAACATAACAATAAGCAAATTACATAATTAATAACATATGCATATATACAATCTAACAATCTAATTGAAATATATTTATACCTGATAAATTTATTTTTTTTAATCATAAAAACAAATAGCAGAAAAAAATTATATATATACATATATCGACATAATACATTTTGAAATGTGGGAGACCTTCATCTTAAGCTTAGAGCTTGAAATTGATAAAGGCCTCAAAGGAAAGGGGAAGGAAAATCAGACAAACAGTGCAATAAAAGAGACTTATCTTTTATTGCACAAAATAGGAATATTACCAAAAAAGTATATAGGGAAAGAAAAATTGAAATGAGGAAGTTATAATCATGTTGATAAAAGTGAAAGTACAAGTGCAAGTGTGCGAGTGTGCAAGTGCAAGAACTGAGCCCCTAAACAAGTACAGCGATGTATTTTCCATATTCTGAAAATGCACCCCTTAACAAGTATTGGAAACAAAATGATACTCTTGGCAAGTGTTCCCTGAAATGAACCCTCTAAACAAGTACAGCGATATTTTATTGTTATGTCAAGGGTCCGTCGGTCGTCGGTTTTACCTATACACACCATTATTTTGGTTTAGTACGGCCCCACCTTCCACACCTCGCGCAAACATGGCAAATCGGACTCTAAACACGTATTGTTGGGGCAAAGAGGACATCCATTATAAAACATTTTTATTTTGTTTTATCATCCCCGCATATTTGACCCTAAACACGTATATTTTTCCGAGCGAAATAGATACCCTTTTTTCATTTTTTGTGTGTTTTTGACACCCTTATCACGTTACGTACGTAACGTGCCCTATCTTGAAAAAGACATATTTTTACGTGTTTTTTGGGTCGCGCATGGTATCCACTCGTCAATGTAAGTGCCCCCCCCCCCCGGTTGATTTGACCTTTAAAGTTGTTTCAACTTAGGTTTACATATTAAAGAGGAACAGGGAGCACAATAAACAAACAGGCCTTTCAAAATATGAAAAGAAGTATGTAATATGATTTTTTTTACTTTATATTTGTATTGTAGTATCAAAACTAACAAAATGGGGATGAAACATGTGATACTTGCCCGAAACTCACTGATCAAACAAAATGCAAGATGAAAATAGAAATATGTTATGGTTAAGAAGAAAAAAAAAAGGAGTAGGCTATACCTGCGAAAATACAAGGAAACTTTCAATGAATTTCGTGGCAATTCGCAAAAAGAAAAATAAATAAATAAAAGAATAAAATGAGGAGGTGAAAGTTCCCCCCCCCCCCTAGCCTTTGGCCAACGCCCTCGGCTCTGATATTTCGCGGAATGCGCCATAAATGCATCTGAATACAAAAACTAGCATCTGAGGCGCGGACCAGCCATCAACCCTGTTAATGCACAGTGCCCTAGTCTATTTTCCAAACCCTATAATGGACGGACAAGTAGCGCGCGAGGACTTGCCCAAAGGCTACCCCCTAAGTTGGTCAGCTGTAACGCAGGCGCGTTTCTGAATTTATTTTAGGAACTCAGTTTGGGAGAGCGGAATTCGGAAAATCATTGAAATAGGTTAATTTTATAAGACAACACCCCCAAAAATTGATTTAAATAAAAATAGAAAACTTCAACATTCATAACACTGAAAATTGTTATTGAAAAATTGGATGTAAAATAAGAAAGTTATGACATTTTAAAGTTTCGCTCAATTTCACAAAACAGTGACTGATCGGTATGCGGGTCGGTATGCAAATGAGGGTTACTGATGATGTCACACACTCACCATGCTCACCATTTTTCTTGTATTTCATTTTTCTAAATAACTTCTAAAAAACAAATGTTTATTCCTCCCTGAGCATGTGGAATTACCGTTGTTTTAACATTTTTGGGATCAGTGAAGTTGGTCATTATTATCAAATCTTTAAATATCGTATAATGCAAAGGATAAATAACAAATTTAGTGAGGGACATCATCGACTCTCTCATTTGCATATCACTGAGTTGTGCTGATAAATGTTTTGTGAAAAATAAGTATAGCCTAACTTTAAAATGTCGTAACTTTCTTATTTTACATCCGAATTTAATGAAATCGTCAGCACTATGCTTGTTGGATTTTATTTGTTGCTTCAAATAAAACTTTATCTGTTGTGGACTAGACCTTTAACATGTTTAAGCATTATCCAGAAAATCCTTATTACGGATGTAGTTTACATTATCTTTTTCGAACGATTCTTAATTTTTTATCCTAGTTTAGCTAGCTTTCCTTTAGAAATCGTGCAATAAAGTGTATGGTGTAAGTTCAAATTATTAGGGCGAGAAAGTGGAGCGACGAAACAAGTGCTGGGGATGGAGGAGGGGGGCGGTAGGATTATTTAACAAGTTATTAGCTAATCATAGCACTTGGTGGCAGTAAAGATGAATTCTCACTACTTTCCTGTAATTTATTTATTTTTTCTTGATAAGTTTGTGCGTGGGAGCGGGAAGTATATCCCAATCCTCAGATTTACGTCTGTGCAATATGCGACATGATGATGCTTTTTTGTTATATATATGAAATGTTAATTTTTTCCAATTTTTGTCTTTATTTTATTCCATGCATATGTATTGCAATATCTAACTTGTAATAAAGTAGTCGCATCAAATCAGTAGTCAATTCTATTTCTTTATTCTTGGAGAAAAAAATTAATAATTGTGAGTTCATAGATAAAATGTGGCAAGATCACCGGATCGGTCAATAAAAAAATTGAATGTTTTGGTATGGAAAATAATCCAAAATTGATTTTGATTTAGAAAAACAAATCATACCGAGTTATATTTCAGCCTGAGATATTGGATGAAAGAACACATCTTTGGTTTCACATCACTAGCGTACCTACGGGGGGGGGCAGACTGCCCCCCTGACGAGTCACAACCCATGCAAGGGACATATCCCTGCCCCCCCTGACGAGTGTTGAAGACCTTTTTTTTTTTTTGCTTGTCAATTTTTTTTCTGGTACGAAATCCTTTATTTGTAGTAGAAGATTTTTTTTTTTTTTGGGGGGGGCTTGTCTCAAATTTGTTTCTGGTACGAAATCCTTTATTTGTGGTTGAAGACCTTTTTTTTTTTTTTTTTTTTTGCTTGTCAAATTTTTGGCGGACGAATTTGACCCCCCCCCCCTGTGGAAAATCCTAGGTACGCCACTGTTTCACATCAAATTTGTCATGCGCACAATACTATTAAGGAAGACGTAATTTGGAAAGAGAACATTTTGTGTGGATTGTCTACAAGAAAAAGAAGAAAAAATAATAAAAGAGGAAGATGAGGATGAGAAAGAGATGAGGATGAGAAAGAGAAGTGGAAGAATAAATGAAAATGAAATGAAGAAGAATGAGGGCATGCTGAAATTGAGGAGGGAAGCATTTTAAGCAGTTACATGAATAACATACATATAAGACTAACAGACACCACTCATTCATGGTCAAAAGTGAATTTCACTTTGCATTTTATTCTTAATTCATTTACAGAAAAAAAAGCTTGGAAAAGAAATATACACATATAAATCATATATGACAGTTTGCCCACAAATTGCATTGTATTTCACTTACAGCTCTGAATCCATAGAATCAGGTACACTTTGGGGCAAAATTAAAAATTAAAATATTTCAATGATAGCTATTTCATTGCATGAAATAACAAGAAAATTACTTTTTACAATCGAGACAAAAACACATAATCAGACAAACTTGATGCACCATTGACATAACTGAAGAAACACTGCTTCCAGTCGAGATTTGATTGGCATTTTCAAGGATTAAATCAAAATCAGTACATCTACGGAACTTGGTTACGGATGATTTTATTTTCTGCATTTACTTTATTTCCATACGACTGTGTGGAACTGAAATGTAAAATCACATATTTTCGATAATAAAATAATATGCAAATTTCAATAACTTATTAACTCTTAATTTCTTCAGAAATTAATTTGCGTTTTATGTAAGTGTTTATTACATAAATTAACAAGCATGAATTTAGTAGTTTTTTTAATCATGCATATACGGTAAAATCATGTTGTCTTTGAGTTCATTTCTTACAAGCCTACAAAATTCATGGCACTATAAAGATATCTAAAAGATGTAATGATGTATGAGTGACAAGTGAAAATGTTAAGTGATGAAAAAGTTTATGAAAAAGCTACATCCCAACGCTAGAAAGTTCATCTAAGCCAAATTTTCCATACATGTTCTTATCCTGAGAATCTTTTTCATGAAGTGAATTGTCATTGATTTTGATTAATATATGTTACAAGCTACTATATTCCTTGTATCTGACTGGCTGACAGCAAAGTCATCAGTGAAAATCACCACCAATACACTTTATGAAATGCTAACTACTCACTGGCCTGAATTCACAGAGGTGGTTTTGAATTTATTGTTAGAACCATGGTTTATGCACATTGCAGGAATAATGAAGCTTGATGAGTTAATTGAGAAAGGGTCTGATAATAAAAAGTGGCCCCAAACAATAACAGAAAGCATGAAATGCTACATAAAATGATAGATTCAAAAGCAACATGGTAAATTTGAGCTATTATGTCTGAATTACTGTTGCCATGTCCTGAAAGCTTTTAGTGTAGGATACAGAAAAATGTTTTAAAAATTAGTAATTTATTTTCATATTCACTACTGGCTTGTGAGATAAACTAGGCAATGCAATGTAAAAAAATTAAATTTGGTATTTGAAAGTTTACACATGGTTAGAGTCGAGAATTTATTTTATTGATAGTTGAACAAGCAAAAACACAAACGCTCGATATATAGACGGAAAAAACAACAACACCCACACAGAATAGTGAAGCTTGGATGGATTTAAAACAAGATTTAAATGGATTAATGCAAGTGAGAACACAAACATGTTTTCGGCTTGGTTCCAAAAATAAATTAATATATTGGCATAAGTCAAACATCACATGCCTTCTTGTGTGGTTAGAATTGTGATGAGTTTGATTATATGTTAATTACTTTTAATTGGAAAGGGACCCCCCCCCCTCAATTAGGTATTAAACTTTGTCAGTTTTGTTAAATTACACACTTCTAAATAACAAAGCTTTTTAAAATGGAAATGGAAACACAAGTGTCAGTCCCATTTATATTTAAAGAGTAGAAAAATAAAATCGAAAATATACACCTTTAACTTTCCCTCAAATGATCTTATGAAACATCATAAAGGGGGGGGGGGGAACCCCCCCCCCCCCAAAAAAAGCCAATACATCATCATTCTTGCTACCTTCATCTGACTTATATCCCCACTTCTAACACAATATAAGTGATATCAAAAGTCAAGTAAAATTCAGCACAATGGTCCCACAGTTCACCCTTTAGGACATCATCACAATGTAATTGTGGAAAGTATAATCACCATTTGGCATTTCCAGATCCAATGAAAATATAAAAAGGTTCAAGAACTGGAAAGTACAATGGATCAAATCATGGATCGATAAAGTCCATGATGACATTCATCAAGACCATGGTTCCACAGGAAAGAAGAACCGAGTAAGCACCGACTTGAGGGTCTGCCCCCGAATACGTATCCCAAGGTCAAGTTTGGCATACTGTGTCAAGAGGCTAGACAACTTGTTCAGTGGTGACAGAAATGTGCAACAATCAACCAAAAGAGCTGTAACAGGAAAATTCAAAATCTGTCCAATCACAATACTCTCCCCATCTGTAGATTTTAAGGCCTTGTTCTGACCTCATAATACCTGATAATTTATCTTAAAAGTGCATTCACACATATGTGAACCAGATAAAGTTCTTGTAGTTACGAACAAGACAATATGACTCTTGCTTTCTTATTGAAAGTGTTATGGCTTCTTCTTGCTCCATATAATCACATCAACAGTTGTTTGTAAATGGCCGTCTCTGACCTTCCTGTGAAAGTATCTCCAAATTTGCAGGAATTTTGTGATATCTGGCGGGTGTGAATTAAGGCACCTCAGGACTCACTGAAAAGCCAGAACAAGAAAATTCATACATGTTCTTGATGTGAAAAGACCAGAAGATTTGATTTACTGCTAGTGTCATCTGCAAAGTTCGACATACAGATCTTTGCCGATATGACTACAAATAATAAAACACTAAGATAAAAAGGATACCCAGTTTCATACAACTTTTCATCTATGACAATAACCATAAATCTTTGAGGAATTTTCTCATGGAAAATGAAATTGCAGGATTTACTAATAATATAAACTTGTAACTTGCCACTGTTAACAAGCTATATATGGAAACGGGTAACAGGGCCATGGACCTTGCTGCATAAATACTAACATCGATGTTAACTATGCCATCAATGACACTTTCACAATGGGGGGTGCTATTTTTTTTTTGAGAGGGGGCACTTGCCATTTGCCCCTATGCCTTTCTGCTTGCATAGCTCGACATAGTCGACATGCAACCACTTTGTTAGAAATGTAAATGGTGGTGGTGGTGATTTTTTCCTGATCACTTATACACTTTTCACACTGCATTTCCTTAACCCCATACTATCTTTTTTTTGTTTCACACTGTCTTTCTTAACCCAATAATATTTGCTTAGCGGGGGTTAATGCCTGAACCTCGGACTATCACACAGCTCATGAATATTGATAATTTTGCCACACAGAGCGTGATTAACGTGCAAGTTCCACTTCTGTGATTGGCTAATGCTTAGCCCCACTCTTCCTTAGCCCGGTTTTGTTTCACACTGCATCTCTCAGCAACGCAATTGTGGTGCTAGCACCGCAATTAGCCGGCTAACCCTGCTTGTTTGCAGGGCCAGATAGGTCCGTACTATTTACTGATTACCATGCTAGCCCACTTTTCTAAAACGTAGTGTGAACACGAAGTGGCCTAAGCTTAACCCCGGGAAATTGGTGGGGCTAAGACCCCCCTTAGCCCCACCAATTTCCAGGGGTGAAGGAAAATATGTGCAGTGAGAAAAGCATAATAGAAAGCATGAATGCTTGTAAGCAAGCAACGAGAGGACCAACAGCTTAGGGTCCTCTCCGACGGCCCTGGTGATGAGGAGAACTGCCTTTATACTAGTCCAGATGCTGGACCTTCGAGATTTTGTTTTCCTCCACACACTGCGCTCTAACCACTGTTCGCTTTTCCTACACACTGCACTAACCCATTGATCGCGCGATCCCCAAATTAACCCTAGGGGAAATTGGGGGATCGCGCGATCAATGGGAAAAGCGAACAGTGGTTAGAGCGCAGTGTGTGGAGGAAACAAAATCTCGAAGGTCCAGCATCTGGACTACCTTTATACACCAAAGGGCACTAGAGCACCAAATGAGAATCAAACCCAGGTCACCAGAATCTGAAACCCCTGCTCTATGGACTGTGACACAATGAAGAATATTTTTTCTTAAAAACAGGAAAGGTATTACAATATAAGTCCATTATTTGCACTGATTTCAGATGTCAATTAAGGAAGAATAAATGGGCAGCGTAAACAAAGAGTGGATAGACAGACGTCAGAATGAGGTATGACCAATTTCCCTTAGCTGTCATTATGTGTTTCTCATATTGAAAAAAAATATAATAAAAAATGAAAATTCTAAAGAGATATACAAATACATTTTGCATTGTCTTCATAATACATACCTTTAATGTTTACATATAATCAAATCATTGAAGAAAATGTATAATTTGTTTACTTTCTTTTTCAGATATCAATAGCAAAAGACCACAACCAAAAATATCTTGAATGCAAGAATAAATAAAATTGGTTGTCAAATTATTTTACCATACTGTGGATCCAAAAATCAAATACTTTATTATCATTTTGCCTCTTAGCATCTCATAAGATGATCGTCAATATTGAATATATAACATATATATTTCATGATTTTACGTTGAAAAAAAAATACACATGGCATTGGCAAGTAACATAATACTACGACTGAGAGAGCTTAAAAAATACTTTTTTTACTCCATTTTCCCTGCATATTGGATGAGTAGGTCCATGTTACAACTATAATTCAACTTTCTGAGACATGAAAATTCCATGTGTGAATAAAAAATTATTTTCCCCAGGATGGAGTCGAGACCATAATTCCAAATCAAAAAGCAGCCAGAAAGCTTCCCCCGTAGACTTTGCACATATGACTTGGGCCAAGGCTAGCCTAGACCCCATTCATAGGCCTTTGTGACTACGACATATATGACTGTATTTGTTTGTTAAGATCAATTACTTCAGCAAGTCTTCTTAAAGGCATTTACATTTGCCCAATCTAGCAACCACTTGTCAAGCAATTCATATTCTGATTAACCCAAGTATGTAAACAGATGAATACAAGGGTCGGTTTTTTTTCAACTGCGATCCATTTAACTGTTATTCATTGTGGAAACTGGTCCAGGATTTTGAAGTAATATTTCTCATGAAGTGGCAATAATTAACTAAACCATTTCCAATAAAGTACTTTTTTTTGCTGATTTGATCTAAGACCTGAAAGAAATTGCAACAGAATGCAATAAAATAGAATTAATCATTAAATGACTAAAAAAACAAAAAACAAACTAGTCATTTCCTTTGACCTATTCAAAAGTATGTTGTTATCTAAAAGCAAGGTTTACAAATGATATAGTTCCTACACAAGAAATAATGCCTTGTCCTATATGTTTCCTAATATAAAACATAACATGTACAATAATGATGTAGTAAAAACATTACCATGCACAATGCTAGCATTTGCAAACGAAGTATATTGCTCATAAGAGGAAGAATAAAAAGAATGCAATGATAAGAAAATAAAAGAGTACTGAACATAATATAACAAAAATATTGGTTCACAAATAATATTCGTCATCTACTCAGCATGAATCCTTTGATTGCCATTTTTAAATTTGTTATTTCTACTTTATTTCTCTGAGACAATGAGGTGTGCAATAAAATAATCACCATATAAAAAAAAAGAAGCCATTTGGTATTCATTAAAGAGAATTATACTAATACAGAATCATCATTTCTGAAATCGGCAGCAACATTCATGGTTCATATGAAAGGAGTGAAAAGATTCATGCATATATGTATTAATATGCATCATGACCCGTCTGATTCACCATGACTTGTCAGCAGGAGTGATGAACATGTGCGAACCCTGTGGTTTCGCCTCAAGTATGACTCAAAGCCAATCAGTGAGTCATCACCTGCCATCGTCATAGTCCACACAATCCTCACGCAAGGCCTCACTCTTCGTCCTTGACTCACGATGAACTTGACATTGGTAAAACGTCCATCATACTTTGCAGCAAAGGCCAGAGATGCACTCCTTACAAAAATATTCACATCAATCGATGATTGCAGGCAGGTCCCTGGTTACGACTTCTTCACCGTACAATGCTTTAAAATAACTTTCTATTTACAGGCTTGCATTGAAGTCTAAAAGGATTGGCTCCGAGGCCTTGTAATGTTCTTAGATAGCCAGAGTAAGATTAACTTGGCTTTAAGCTTTCTCCCTATGTCATGAAGCTATCACAGACTTTTTGGCAGATTCAAAGAACATCTGAAAGAAAAAAACAAGACAAAAAGAAAAAAAACCAAATATTATTTTTTCATCAATCATCCTTGGAACAATATCATCAACTCTTCCTGCTCAATGTGGTAAAATTCAAACTTCCATAGAAAAATTGACTTCATTGGTTGTTGCCATGTTTGTTTTTATTATCATTGATGGAAAAGTAATGATGAAAGTTCATAATTTGAAAAATATTAGAAGATAGTCATATTTTTTTGGTCCTAAAGATGGGCTCTGTTGCATGAAAAAGATATATGCGTTTAAAAGCAACTTTTCATTAGAAAATCAAGTACAAGTCCCAAATCTGTGCTTTTGATTGGTTGAAAATCAATTAACAATTGATTTTAACTCTACCAGCAAGGGGGCCAGGTGCTCAGATTGACTGCTTGTGGAATAAATGCTAAGAATCAATGTTAAAATCGTGACTAAAGAAGTACAGGCCTACCAGTCGGTCCCATGGCACTTGCCCCGGCGACAATTGCTCCGCTGTAAATTCCACACACTAATCGAATTACCAATTGTACCTTATCCTAAACCTAACATGTAAAACCGTATTGCAACTTTAACCCTGTATCTTAGACGAAATAAAGCCCGGAGCAATTGTCGCCAGAGCATATGTCGTGTCACCCTACCAGTCACTACCTTCTTGTTGAAAAAAAAAGAGGTATACAGTGTTATCTTCCAATCTTCTTTCCAATTTCTTGCAACATTATAATTTTCCTTTATATTTTGTCAACCTAAGAATAAAAAGTATGATTGTACTATATTAGATTTTGGACGATGGTACGAAATAAAACCTCTGTTAATGGGGGAGGTCACCCCGACATTAAGCTCACTATGGTAATCAGCAGAAAAATAAGAGATATATATTCATGAGTTTTCGTTGATTTACGGATTTAAAAAATGCCATTAAAAAAATGAGGATATACTGGTTGCTGTCAATGCATAATCATACACTTTATTTCAAGCACAATTCTCTGAAAACATTTTCAATCAACAGGAACCCTTAAAATAAAAGTTTATGGAGTTCATATTACAGGACACATGGGGGGGGGGGGGATTTCTCCTCATGTGACATCATAAAAACAATACTGAAGAAATTTGTAACACCGTATTTATTTAAATTGATGGATTTTCACAACATTTTCATTGAAAGTAAATATTTTTCTCATGTTATGCTTTCGTTATTAACTTGGCTTAATGACAAGGTGAACAAAAAGTTCCCTTATTTCTTAGTCACAGGATCCAAAAACCTAACTTGACATCCTCCATCTCCACAGAGCAAACTGATGCAATCCTCTCTTTCTCCGTCTGAGTGATGACAGGGGGAATCCCCCAATCATACTATCTACATGAGTCACTCAGTCTTCAGGGTATCCCAACTATTTGTTCATTCTCTCAAATAGCATTGTAATGAATATTGATATCAATCTTCAGGGATGTGGTTCAGACCACAGCTTTTTGGTCAAACAAGAGTTTCTTGTTTGATTGTTTGACCGACTCCAACACTTGGATGTTACTTTATGACAAGCCATGAAAGGAAACTGCGGGGGAAGTTTGCTCTTGAAGACGGATCACTTCAAATTTCTTCGTGACTAGCCAAGTTATTACAGCCCGAAGGAAACAAACAATTTTTTTTTTAATAACAGTGCCCTCATTATCGGAATCGCCCTTGTGCCAAGAAAGATGCATTACGATGAGGGAAAGATGAAAGATGATGGAATTGCAACACTCCCAACCTGAGCACACCTACGTTATGAATCATTCAAATAGCATAGTGCAATTTCATGGAACATTAACAATGTCTTACGAATTTTGACTAGGTGACAATTTGAATTACAAGTGCATATTTCAAACACAGTTGACACATGCTTAAGATTAACATACATAATTTTCTCTTTTTTTCTTGCAGTTAGTGTTTTCTTTTTTTTTCTTCAATATTTAGGAAATTGCTCATAATATCCAATGTGAAAGAAAAAAAAAATTGTTTTTCAACAAGCAATTTTGCCTTGTTTTCTATGTACACACAATTTATGTACAGTAATATTCAATAATCACATAAACAATTTTTTTACTGATATAATGCAAACCTATTAAATTAATTGGCAATTTTCATTATTTCTTAATGAATGCTATAAATCATCACATTTTTCAAAATAAAATAAACAAATCTCTTTTAACTATCATCAATTAGATTTAATTCAATTATAATATTCCCTAGTTTAAACAACCATCATGAACCATGAGTCATACATGCAAAATGTTATATGCTTTTTATTTTCCTAGCATCTCAAATTACATTGGCAGCTACATTTTACTGCTGCTTGAACAAGCAGGCCTAAAAAGGTGGTGCTGCACCAGCCCGAGTTTGCTCAATCTTGAGATTTTAGCCCGATCGGCCCTCTTCGCAATTAATCTCGAGATTCAAGAAACCCCCGTCTCCATCATCGCAAGAAGAGCGATGTATCCCTGCATTATGGTCTAACGCCATGAATAAATAATCCCGAGTGCATCTGCACCTGCGAATTAGTGGGATAATTCGTAAAATAGCTCGCTATTTTGCAATTAATCCCAAGTTGACTTGGGATTGCAATTTTGAGATTAATCCAGCGAACTAGCGCGATAATTGCATCTCCATTACAAATAATCTCGATATTGTTCAGATCGGGTTAATTTGCCAGGTCAGAAATAGCGCGCTAATTTGAAAGATCGGGCTGGTGCAGACAGCCCTAAAGATAGCAATTGAAGCAGTGTTGAGGTTTGGACACTATGGCTCATGGATTGTTTTTCACTTTGTACTTTTTGGGGTCAAAACAGATATTCAGGGGCAGTGCTACAGGGGGCCGGGGAACCACCACTCCTGAGATTTTTGAAGTAGCGGAGGAAAAATTTGACAAAAAGGGATAAAAAGGAGAATGAATCGGGAAGAAAATGGGAGGACTAAAAAGAGAGGTTATGTCAGTTCATAATACCCCTTGTATTCAATTGAGAAAATCAAATTATTCATCTTGCCCCCCCCCCTCCCCCACATATCAAAGTATTCTTGCATTGCCCTAGTATATACAATAGTCATACAAAGAAGCATGATTCATACCATTGTCACATTGGTTCATTGTCCATGGTTTGACCACACTTTATCATGGCTTCACACTGTGGTCACGTAACTACACATTTCTAATTAAAAACATTTGAATCATGCAGAGATGCTGCTGAGTTTCGTTCATACACTAAAACTCATTGTTACTCATATTATGTTCAATCCCCCCCCCCTAAAAAAAAAGTGAGTCACTATTCCAGTGGTGCCCATATTATATGCAATCATTAAATTTGGAATTTAAGTTTTCAAAGGGCTAAATTATTTTTCTCAAAAGAAAAAAAAACAAAACACAGAGAGTGCATTACACATATTATTCTTTTAAAAGTAGCAGGGGGGGGGATATTAGATTTGAACATGGAAAAAAAACAGAGCCCACTTTCTCAACACTTTTTATCATTTACCTTAATATCATAATCCTTCCAACCAAACTTGACTGAAGTTTTTTTTTTATAAATCTTTTGATGCCAAGCAGTTGCATCCATTTTCCCCCCCGTATTTTGTGCTTGACATGTATCTATCCAGACACTGACAGAGATATTTACCTGCTAGTACCAGACAGAATCTGATAAAAACTTTATTAAATGATTAAATTTAAAGTTTAATTATCAAACGCAAAGTTTCTACAGTTCAGAGTCAACATGTATGAAACACGTCCCTGGTGGGCAAATAGACAAACATGTAACCCAATGAAAAAAGACAAGAATATAATCCGTTCACTTTGGAGCAGCTGATCAAATCTAGACCTAGCTTTGCACCTGGCTAATTTCAGACTCAGCTATTATTTGTGGCTGACAAAAGAAGTTGTCTTATATTGTAATTTTATTGAGCCTCACACTTTTGATTCTATAATGATTAATAAGAAAAATAAAGTAATAATTGTTGAGTATACAAATTTGTCAGTCATGCCTAGAATATTCAGAAGGCATAATAAACCACAGCCTTACATGCATATCAGCGTTTCAGCTGTGCTGGAAACTCATGAGGTCATATGAGATATTCAGAAAATTTAACAATTTATTGCCTTTTGTGCAATGAAGTTAAAGGGCAATCATCACCTGAACCAATGCCAATATATTTCAGATCATCGGATGAAATCAGAATAATTAATATAAAGAATACAGGGTATATATATCTATTCGTTTTTAATAGTTTTTTTATATTTTTTTTCAAAACAAGCAAAATTTTAAAGTCATAGCTTCTCATTTTACATCCGATTATACTTAATTGATTTTTCTCTATCCATTGAAATCAACTTGTCATTGGGGTGGACTGGTCCTTTATGGTACATGTCATTTTGTTATAAATTTAAGTTGAGGTTTTAAGTGTGATTGTTACAATGCATCAGAAAGATTTACAAACAAAATGAATTTATGAATGGACTCACAATTCAGTTTTGCTCACTTTTTCCCCATGGAATGATACATGATAAACAATACATAGTAAACATGTACTGTATATCATTTATTTTGTGCTGTTTAATTGCATGATACATTCCAATCTTTTAATTTACTTACCTTACAAAAACTCTTGAAATTTTTGCCATCCATTTCTTGAAGAGCTTGACAAAATGCCTGTGATATTAAGAAAATGTAAAACAAACACAATTATACAGACAAGGAAATTAAAAGTTAAACTTCAAGGTTCCCCCTTTTTTTTTCTTCGCTCAAATTTGCATCTACAGCAAGATTTTTGCCTGAAGACATCGTCTAGACACCATATCTGAACTCCAGACATTCCCAAAAGAGAAGTCACAAAACATGAAATGTCCTCATATTCATCCTTTTGTATTAAACAGGGTGGAGCGGCAGGTAGGCACCTATCAAATATCATCATTAAAGGAATGCTCCGGGTAGAAAAAAATTTATATCTAAAGAAATAGAGTAAAATTCAGAGCAAAATGCTGAAAATTTGATCAAAATCGGATTACAAATATCAAAGTCATTGAATTTCAGAGATTTGCATTTTTCGGAGAAACAGTTCTATTCTTTTTTTCTTATGTTATTACATGAAATCGTAATTGTTTTCATTTTTTTTCATAAGTGTGTCAATGATGTGTCTCCATTATTATGAGATAAGTTGCAAGAAATAACTAATGCAAGTCTTTAGAATTTAATAACTTCGTATTTGTCATCCAATTTTGATTAAATTTTCTGCATTTTGCTCAGCAAATTTTACTCTGTTTATTGAGATATAAATATTTTCAGCCTGGAGCATCCCTTCAATATCATATCTATTTTTGTTTTTCTTATTTCTTATTTTTTCTTATGCTTCTTATTTCTTCATCACTTAATTGATATCATTACTACTTTTGGCTGTTACTGAGCCAAGGGCATTAAATATAATCACAAATACAACTCAGAACTACTATATATCATGTCTGGAAAGCAAAAGACATTGAACTGTAAATGACTATTAAACAATTCAATTGGAAAGAATGAAAAGTGAATCATTTCAGAGCCATTCATTTATTGGTAATCATTCAAAGAATAATTTAATTAATTAACGAATCTGTCAACTAAAAAGAACTTGCTTTCAGACATTATATCATCTTCGTGGAGCTGTATTTCAATGATGATCATTAAAATAATTGAACATGGTTTGATGAATTTGATATGTATTACAGGTGACAATGTGACAGGATTGCCTCTTCAGCCAAATGTGTAATGCTATTTTTGCTAAAATGCAATATCAATGTAATTGCATTATATTAAGACTGGACCAATATTACAGCAAGGGTGTGAGAAAAAGTTTCAATTTGCTTTTGTGCAATACTGATGTCATTGGAAATGAATTTATTTCTTTACATTTGTGTTCCTCATTAAATCTGCTACAGATAAGAAAATATCATTGTTTAATGGGATGCCTTTGATACCCAAGCAAACATAATATGGCTCCAACAGGACAATGATGATCAAATCATCTTCATGCTTCCTGGCACAGATAAAAAAAAAGCCGGAGATGAACAAGACAGTCATTTAATATTTCCACATTTTTTCTTTTGTTTTATGGTATGCTTGACTTCCATTATATACCAATGAATGAACACCATCTGTTCGTAGAATTATACATCATGGGGGAATCCCCACATCCGAGGTGATATCAAACAGCCCACCCATCCGCTCATTTCTAAATGTGATTGATCTTCAGAATGGCAAAACTTTGAGGCTGTTCTCACTACGTTCCTAAAACTAGTTTACTGGAAACTAGTTGAGTGGAAAAAAGTTTAACGCGTAGTGAAAACGGTAAAAGCGGTCTTGGAAGAGATCTTCCAAACCAGTTCGAAAAACCACCTCACCTCAGTGTTCAAGATCACTTTGCCTCGTTACACTGGTTTTAGCATAAGTGAGAACACAACCGTTCTTTGGGAAGCGATCTTCGCACATTTTGAGCGCACTACTCCACACGACAGGTGTAGAATGCCTATGCTGCGGTTTCGAATTTCGCGGGAAACGTGTCACCCCACTATAAGCATTTCCATAGCAACAAGAATGCTTTGCGTGAAGTGATTTTTAAAACCACTTTCGTGTGATCAAGAGGGAACGCTAGCAAAGCGGTCTTCCAAACTGGTTTCCTGAATGCGTTTCCAGTAAACTAGTTTTAGAAAGCATAATGAGAATGGCCTGTTTCATTCAGAATGTTTTAATGAGTTTGTAGAAGTGTGAGCGAATTCAGATTTGCATCTCTGTTGGAATCATCACCTGAAACTTCAAAATCAGATTGCAAACACGGAAAACATGTTTTTTTTTCAATTTGATGCTCTCACCATCACATTTGTTGAGGGTTTTTGTGACTTAAGCTTAAGCATATTTCAAGAATATTCACTATTTTAAACATAGCTAGTGCCTATGAATCATGCACTTTGAACTCTTTTTTTTCTGATATTTGTTGAGGTTGCATTTGAAACACAACTCTTTCTGCAAAGGGCCATCAAAGTAGTTCTGTGACTTTAAACTTGCTAATGATAGCCATGAAGATAAATAATCCAAGAATAATCAAATACAAACCAACAAAATTAATTTAGCATTCTGTGGTTTGAATGGAATCAATCATCAGTCAATGAATTAGTATTTGTAAAAAGATACATTTGGAGGAGAAAAGGTACATTCAGAGTTCAAAAGTTTATACCTGGGGTACTTCATTTCACAAAGCAAATATCAGTGGCAAGAAAAATAACATACTCTTACCAGCTCCTGAAATCCTGCATTACCATAACCTAGTTTTGTGATATCCAATACATTATAATAGATTTCTGCACAGATCATCAATAATCATTTTTATATGGGGAAAGATCACTGCTTATCATATTCAAAGAAGAAAATTTGTGCTTAATGTGCAGAAATAAATCTGGTGATGAGACACGGTCTATTAATATTGGGTTTAAATATGTGACAAATTGCCGGTGTTGGAAAATGCTAACTTCAAAGGTACTTCACAAATTTGAACTTTAGCATAGTTTGTGAAAATTCTTTGGATTAAAATAATTATCATGTGGACATAAACCGTTCAATTTCATCATCATGATCACCACCACCATCATCACCACCACCAACCCCACCCCCACTGTATCCATACACTAAACAAAATTGTGAAAATCTAAAAGGTGTACTCGCTGCAAGAGCAATAAAATAAGAAAAATATATATTGTTTTTTTTTTGTATGTTTTATTAAAATAAATCAACATAGTTACATTCCTATTGATGATCACGAGGTAAAGATTTCTTTATTTGCTGATGATTCTATGTGCTTTTGGATGGAAATAAAACAAGATTAGTTTTGTGTATGTACATTAAGTATGGTATCTAGAGATAAACAATGACATGGGTAATTCTATGAGCCTCAAAAGACAATGCACACTCAGCGGAGCTCGCTCGGAGTGCATCTCCCAGACCTGGCATCTCCCATTCCTCCTGGCATGATATCAAAGTGATGAAATTTTTCAAGCCGTGCGTCATGGAAATTTCCCTTTCTTTAAAACACCATGAACTTTTCACGGATGAACGATAACATCTGTGCTTCTAATAACATCAGGGGCATTCAGGACATCCTAAAAATGAGGTTAACCTAATAAATGAAAGTGTTTGCAAATGTGCAATATATTTTCAAAATTCTTATGGCTGTCCATGTCCAGACAGCCTATATTTAGCCATGAATTATTTAACATGCTAGAGATATAAAAAGACATGAAAGACATGCTAGAGATAAAAAAATATGTCTGATTAATAAAAGTCTGTTAAGAAACATCAACTGAATTCCCCTACCTGTACATAAATAAATCTTCATATCTGCACCTAAAAATATACTATACTACACACTAACTTTACATATTTTTTTGATATTGCATGTATGTACAGTATATAACATCCAATTAGCTTATTCTTTTTTCATAAATTAATTAGTGATCTGATGATGAACAATGCCCTTTTGTGATTCATCCTTCCTGTTCTCCTCTTACTTGATATGTCCCTTCCCTACCAAGTCAGAAATACCCTTAACCTCCTAGTTCTAAGGTTCTTGCACAAAATGCACCTCTCTCCAATAACCTTCCTCTAGAGCAGCGCTTCTCAAACGGTGGGACGCGGCCCACTGGTGGGCCGCGGAGCTCTCTCAGGTGGGCCGCGAAAAGCTCCAGGGTGAGAAAAAAAATAGTAGAAAAACTGTTGTATAATTTCACAGACCTGTCCGAATATGGTATGTCCGATCAGTCTATGGCGGGTCAAGCAAAACTGAAGCACGCTTATAGGGTATCATGCATGTTGCAAAGCATGCACATGCACACTATGATGGTTTCAATGCAATTGTCGCCCATTTACCGGACATTTGCGAATGCAGATTAGTTCTCAATATGTTTGTTTCAAATGTGATTCACAGCTTTGTGTTCAAATTTCTCATCAAAATTTATTCATCAAAATTGACGGGTTTTTTTTTTAATTTTGGTAGGTGGGCCTCAAAAAAATCTGAGGGTCAAAGTGGTCCTCGAGTAAAAAAAGGTTGAGAAGCGCTGCTCTAGAGCCACTAGGTACTTTCTAAATCAGATTTTTAAATTGTGGTTAAAATAAATACACTTCACTTTCTATGGACCACCAAGAACAATGGAGGAAGGATAGGTTACAGAAAAAATTAACTCCTTTATTGCAAAACACATTATAATTCCCTTCTGTTACCATGCTTATATGTGATTTTAATGAAATCTCAAGTATCATACTTGTTTGATCTTTTTCTCTATTTATTCAAATCGTCTTGCTATTGGCATGAGCTTGGCCTTAAAAGAACTTCTTCTCGTAGTACCCCTTATCCCCCTTTCTCATTCTATAACACATTAAATATAAAATTCTCTTTATAATTCTGATAGACTTTATACATGGACAACAAGGTAGCCGCAGGCAATGGGTTATTATAACGGTGATGTTGAAAGTGTAGCGATTGCCAATATCAATCCAGTCGAAAACGGCTTGCGTGACAAGATTAACTCAGCTTATCTCAATAACCTAAAGGTTATTCTATTCAAAGTATAATATAATCAGATTACAAGGCCTTAAATCGATCCAGAATAATTTAGCAAGGTGAAACGTAGACACTACGTAATCTACCCAATGATTGCGCAATTGGGTATTTCCACACATCGGAACTGCACCCCAGGACTTTAATAGGGTGCAGTTCTACTATTATGGAGCTCATCAATACACAGCGCCCCTTTCAGACATGTTTTATGATTTGAATATTCTAAAAGGTATTACCAAAGTCAAATAAATTTGAATCACAAAAAATCCGTGCAACTTCAACGAGTTAGAAGAGGTAAGAATGCACACTTGTTTTGCATAATCTGGATTGAAAAAAATGATTTGAATATTAAAGGCAGATATTCAAAGTTTTTCAAACTCATAGAAAGTTGACTTCAATATAATGCAGTTAACTTTATTTCACAATGCAGTTTACGCACAGCACAGGTAGTTTGCACATGTGCAAGTCATTGATGCCACATTCACCTTTTATTTTGCATTTCAATCTAAAAAAAAATTCTGGCCTCATAAATTTAAAACATGGTTTATTGGCCGTTCCTTGTGAAATTGACATTATCGGAACTTATTATGAGTCTGTCAATAGTTCCTTTGTTACTACATCTACACAATTGAAACATTCGTATTTAATATTATACGCTGTAAAAACAATGTTTACAATTTTAAGCATGTTAGTTAAGCGGCTTAAGCCCATCACTCTAATAACTATTGTTTAAACTTTTTAAACAACTGTTCAAACTTTTTAAACAAGTTGTTTAAACAGTTAAAACAATTACAAAAAAGTTTAAACAACTTGTTAGAGTGACATGCTTAAACAATGTGCTCTTTTTTTTACTGCAAAAATACAGATTACAAAAGAAATATTGACTTTGTGATGTGATCAAAGCTGTCATTTATCACAAACGTGCATGTCTACATGAATGTTCAATAATGTGAATCATAATTAGTACTTAATAATTAGTGACTATTAAGCCCTACATATTTTTTTATATACTTATTCCATCAATTGGTTCTTTATCAATTTTACATTTGAAGTCATTAAGCGCCCTCTTTCAATAAAGTATTTAAATCATTTTTATTCGAATAGGGACAATTTCCCACCCCCATCATCAATATAGTGCAAGCCACATTCAACATTATTCTGAAATTTCCAGCCTATTCCTTGCCCAAGAAATGGCTTTTAATATAGACAAAACATTTAATGAATATATGCACTACTTCTCAGGCCTGTTTGGGGGATTATAATAATATTGGGTATTATTATATTGCGCACATATCCACCTGGGTTGAGTGCAGCACACTGTGGATCAGTTTCTTGCTGAAGGAAATTACGCCATGGGTAGGGGCAGGAGTGTAGGAAAACTAAGATGTTTGTATCTTAAATCACCCGGTGTAAAAGTTTTAGGAAATACATATAACAGAAAGAGTAAATGTTTTTTATTGTAGAGTTGCTCATGTCTTTTTTATATAATTATCCTGTTCTATTTTTTTTTTTTACTTTCCCTATTTTTCCAGATGATTGTTTACGTTGGATTCTATTCAATTTTTTGTACATATCATGAAAAAAAGGAAAGAGTAACTTCACACTACACCTTTAACTCTTATTACACTTGAAACCGGAAATATCGCTTACAAAGAAAAACCACAAAGTATCGATTCCGATTTCATTCATACAAATAAACAATGCTAATTCAGTTCAAAGTGGGCCATTTCATACAGGTGCCAGTATTAAACTGGCACCTGTTTAATACTGTTTACGTACATCTGCACATGTGCGCAAAGTCCATGACTTTACGCGCATGTGCAGATTCAGATTTTAAAGTTTGGTTCCATTAAAGTTGAGATATGATCTTTCTAGATCAAAACTGATTGTAAGTACATGTAGATCTTAACAAGCATAAAATCTTCATTAATGTCCCTTGATTCTTTCTGCTTTGAAGTGCATAAAGGCACTATTTCTGCAAACATATTTCAGTATGCTTAAGAAAGTATTATACCGTTTTAATACTGACAGCGGAAGTGGAGTTATTCTGGAGTCCAGGAGTTACTCCACTTTGGAGGGCAGTATGAAAATTCTAGGATTATTTCGATCCAGATTCAAAGCAGAGTACTCAAACCACTTCGAGAAGATGGTTACAAACGGATTAATTAGTCCGCACGGGGAGTGCGGTATCGCCTATCTTGTGCGTAACTCCATTCATCGCCCCTTGGGGGAGATCCTGCGCACCACACATATGGCGCAAACTCAATTGGGAGCCATGGAAACGACTGCGGATACACCTGAAAGGGGGTGTCATGTCGGTCCGCAGTACAAGCGTATCAACTCAATCCGGAGTTACTCAGGAGTAAATTACACTTCGCTTCAGTATGAAAGTGGTATCCATCCATCACAGGATAAATCACAAATCCTTTACTTATATCAAAAGCAATATAGAGCTCTATATTAAGCTGCTTACTACTGGTCAACTAGTATCGTCTACTATCCAAGAACCACGAGACGATGAAACCTAATTTTTGGCTGGAAAAGGGTTTAAAAATTGGTAAATTTTAGTAAAATCACCTTTTAACTCTACAAATAATGGTTTAAAAGTACTAATTTTAGGAAAAACAAATTGCCTGCCCCCAAAACATAAGGATAGACGCCAAAACCAGAGAAAAAGACTTTGGGGGTTTTTGGCGGCCATTTTCCATTTTGTCTTTTGGCCCGCCACACTTTTTTCTCGGACCCGAGACAAAAACTACTGTCCTTTCATGTTGAGATATTAAAGGTAAAATACAAAAAAACTGTTGCCAGAGTAAAACCCAAAATCACCCATTTATAGCCACTCCTACTTACAGGGAAGATTTCTTTATATGTTAAAATATTACACATACCTGAAATTCAAATCAATTCACTGATGGGTAAACCTGGAACCACAAATTAGATAAATGTCACCATATCTTTCATTTTCTCTTTGAAGAAAATAAAAAAGGCCTTAATGCGGTGGATGTTGAAATCACTATTAACCTACGTGTATGGAGTATTTTCAGTTTTCATTTGACATCCTTTGGAATTTCTATACATCTTTATACTCTGAACAGGAAAGCAGTCACTTTATACATTCCTACACTAAACCACAAACTTTACTTTTAAAGAGTAAATACAAAGCTTACAACAATAGTCAATCCTAGCTTTATTTCTTGGCTATAATAAAGAAGCAGAGCAGAGATATTGGTTAACTAGTGAGAAAAATTTGATAAAAAATGAAGTGGTTATGATGAATAGTGATTACTAATTTTAACAAATTTCCACATAGGTGAAGGCAGTGGCGTAATGAGCCAAAAATTTTGAGGGCAAGATATCAGCCAAAATTAATTATTTTTTTAAAATTTGGGAGCAAGCGAAGCAAGCAAGGAAAAATTTAAATTTTTTATTTATAACAAAAATTAAATTTTTTGATAGATTTTGACATAATATTCAGAAATCAATACCACATTTCATCCTCTTTTTCCTTTTCTCCTGCCCTCCCCCAGCCCCCCCCCCCCATCTGTACATTACTTGGGTGAAGCCTCAATTTCACCATTGCAATAATAAATAAACTTTTATTGAAACAAAAAAAAACTCCAGCAAAATCAAAGATTGAAAAGTTTGTACAGAATAAATGGAAGGTAAGCTGGCATGACATAGAACAGAATTGAAAATTTGTGTTACTTGATCGTAACTTCCAAAAATTCAGACCTACAGTCAATTGCAGAGGTTTGTCTAGTACCGAACAAACCTCTGCAATTGACTGTAGGTCTACATGTAAGTCCCTTAAATGTCAAGTCCACCCCAGAAAAATGTTGATTTGAATAAAAAGAGAAAAATCAAACTAGCATAACACTGAAAATTTCAACAAAAACCAGATGTCAAATAAGAAAGTTATGACATTTTAAAGTTTTGCTTATTTTTCATAAAACAGTGATATGCCCAACTCAGTGATATGCAAATGAGAAAGACGATGATGTCCCTCACTCACTGTTTCTTTTTTATTGTTTTAATTATACAATATTTCAGTTTTTGCAGATTTGACAATAAGGACCAACTTGATTGAACCATATACATGTAGTATTAAACAATGCTAATTCCACATGTTCAGGGAGGAATTAATTGTTGTTTCACTTGACAATGAGGAGAAAATTGGAATATCTCATATTTTATATAATAAAATACAAAAGAAATAGTGAGTGGATGACATCAGTCTCCTCATTTGTATACCGATCAGGATGTGCATATAACTGTTTTGTGAAATAAAGCAAAACTTTGAAAATGGCCCATAACTTTCTTATTTTACATCTGATTACGATGAAATTTTTAGTGTTATACTTGTTGGATTTTTCTCTTTTTATTAAAAACAACTTTTTATTGGGGTGGACGTGTCCTTTCAGCATGGAAGTAGCGATCAAATAAACTTGCCATGGCCAATCAAGTACATTGTTGCATGTATTTTTTGTGCAAAATTTTAACCAATAACTAATCAGAATTTGTTTCCATCAAATTTGTGATCGATTGCAAACACTGCATTACCAGACCCATGTCATCGTAAATTAATGAAAACAAAATCATTGTACCAGTAACTCTACTTTAAGCTACCAATAAAAGCTAAGGATTTTCTCTTTAATTCCAGAGCTTTCTTAAAACCGGATATTATCAATAAATACAGACTAACCTCAAATACCATACATTTCATATCGTTAATTAATCTTTTTTAAATATTTATACAATAATAAGGAGAAAAGAGGCTGTCATTTCCTGGCAATGTATACAAATGAATATTAACAGGATAGCACTTGGGTTTTTTTTTAATTAGAATAATTGCTTAAGTATTTCCCAACCTCCACCTAAGCCCTAAGGGCATTTCAAAAGCTTTAAAAGTTTAATACACATCCTGTTTCGTCACTCTAATCTCTTTATTCTATGCCAAAATGCCATTTTATAAACACTACTACAATGCATTTATCTATCAGTACATAATTATATACTTTCTGTGCATCTATTTTGCGCATTCTTTACAATGAGTAACCAAAGGGCATAGGTTGAAAGAGATAAGCATGTAATTCATCTTGAATCATCATTTAATCAATCAATTTTATGATTAAACTGATTTTTAAAACCTGAATGTTTTAAAGTTGTCACACCCAAGGAACCAATATGTGGGTTTATCTTGACACACCCACATAGCAAAGTTGGGTATATTAAGATGTACAACAGTGCACATGTTATTAACAGGGTGGTCCTTAAACACACAAACTGAAGTCTAAATGTGTTAAAGTGGGAATTCCCAATTTCAATCAATATATTTAAATTGTATTTTATAGATTATTATACTTAAAAAATGTGTGGGTGTGTTTTCTTTATAAGTTTATAAACATTCTCTTCTCATGAAAATTAGTAAATACACAAATATCATACAATAACAGCACAAAAAATACATGAGAGCGATGGATGATTTTGCCCTCATGATGATCTAAATCATCCCAAAGTTTCCCCGTGAAAATGGAATGCTTTGGGATGACCGCCTTTTCTAGAATCACCTCAAGATCTGCCACAAACAATATTCAAGAATATCTAAAAAATTTAAAAGTCTACATGTATGCGGCATATTGATATTTGCATTTACTGTATAATTGCTGGTTGCACAACTTATGTAGCCTTTAAAAGAAATTCAGCAATCACCCCAATGTGGAAACAAATAACCCCTAAAAAATGTAATTTCCTCCCCTGTACTACATTCTTGGGCCAAATAAATATTTATAACATGGCACTAAGTTTAACAATTGTTCCGAGAATATACATCTGCAAACACTTCAACATTTTGAAATATAAAATTATACCTTGGCCTCTTGACAATTATTCCAATTATGGGTACTTAAAAGAAATCATTTCCTTCTATGACTCAATCCATCTCCAATGAGGGAAGAAGAAGCTTGTTTTAAAAAACCTTTTAAAAAATGTATTATTTCCATTAAATAGCATTGTTATCGCCAACATTCACATGAGGTGCCAGGATTTGAATACAATCCACCTGCTCCGAGGAATTTTTTTAACACAAAAATGTTAAATGCATATGGGCTATTACATTTCCTCATCCAAAGATAATTCCAGCTATTCTATTTAGATTGCAACCATACTGTAATAAAAAAAAATGCCATCATAAAATAAAACTTTAGTTTGATTCCAGAAGGAACTTCCTAAAATAAACGCTGGATGTTTGAATATCGCTACCACTTTAATCTGTTTCCAAATAATGAAAAAAAAAGTATCAATAAAAACTCAGCCATCATCAGATTTTAATGCATGCATCTGTTCCAATTCCTCAAAATACAACCAAAGTTCATTTGGAAATTTGGAATTGAATTCTACAAGCCTTGAGCCTGGAAGGAAATGGTTTCCCATACTGTGCTGAAAGATATCAATTAATTGGAGGTGATACACTGAGTAATATGAGGAAAACAAATCTTATAGTGAAGAGGAAATTTAATTCAAAACCTCTTGGGTGAGAAAGATTACTCCAGAACAAAGACAAAATTGTGAGCAAATTTCCTGAAACTGAAAGCATAACACAGGGGATTTTTCTTTTAGTTGTATTTCAAGAGAATGTAATTAGGGTTTCATACTATTACTATTACTTGTATCAGACTCTGAAGATAACGTCAGTGCTTACCACAAGTATATATACAAGGACAGGGCTTTCATTGAAATACAATGAGACTTATAAACACATCAATTCATGGAAAAAAATAAGGAGGAAGGAAATCCAACATTCTGAAAAGGACTAGCCTGATGACTATAAACAATTTTATAGAAGATTAGGATGAAATATGACTTTTAATACGCAATAAATATTAACATGGTCGGATTTTACTCTGAACTTGATTGTATTGCCATATCTTCAATTGGAAGGGTGCGATTAATTGCAACTAAAAGGGAGATGCTATTCCAAGAGTGCTGTTATGCCGTCGGTATTTAATAAGAAGCTAGATATCTTTTCTAACAGGGCAAAGGAAACTAAAGCAGTGCACTTAGAAACAATCATCCAGCATCATCATCATCATCATAATTCCTAAGATGATTTTGCTTGTTATTTTACTGATCATGAAATCAATAAAACACTTAATTATAAAAAAAAAAAGATAATTCCTATGATGATGGTGATTGACATCACTATCATCAAAATAACCAATGCCATTATTATAACATTGTCATCATAATAACCACCGCCTCAACCACCATCATGATGAAGACCATAAAGGATCGCATAGTTTTCAAAATTCTACTTTTGGTTTATCATATCAATGGATCAGCACCCGATCACAACAAGTCTCTTATACAATGGACCTATTACGAATGGACATTCAACGAATCCCCTCCTTTGACCCAAAGACCGTCGCCGCTAATCCTTTTATAAACAGAGCGCTGGCAGCTGACACCCATCAAGCCGGTCGTAAAACACGCTCTCACTGATGGACAGCGGAAATCAATTGTACGCTGCTCCTACCCATTGCGATGTTGTTCGTTCACTTTATCAAAAGCAACGCACAGCAGCGAACGTTAGCGCTATGAAAATGATAGCAGAAACAAGAAAACAGGCATGCATAAACGTATTTTTTACGTACATCGCTAACAACCGGAAATGAAATGCATTGACATCACCTTGCAGATCCGTATATCTACGACAAAAAAGCAGTTGAAATTCGACGAAAAAATCTGCGGAAAAACGTTAAAATTTCATCTTTTTCGGACAGTATTGATGTCGATAGAAGCGCTTACCTTCGGTCAGAAGTTGATTTTCATTTGGGCATAAAATTCCACAGGATTGATGAAATTTAACGGGATTTTTTTTGATGGACAGACGACAGTCGCACATTATAGACAGCCTAAAATAATGTACTGAAAAACCGGATATGAATTGCGCATTGCATTCTAGGTAATGTAGGGACTTTCCCTATTGGCAATCAGGGCTACAACATGACCGTCTTTGGTCAAAAGAGGGCCAGTGATCGATCGGTGACGATCATCGGCCGAAAGGAGCTTGTGTAAACAATCGCCCCGGGCGGTCGTCGTATAAACCGCGTAAAGAGAAAGTTAAGGGTTAGACAGCAATTTTGACAGCTGGAAACAGGTGGTGGTCATAAAATGCTCTCGTTGAATGTCCATTCGTAATAGGTCCATGCTTATACACCACTATCAACCTGCACACACACTGCGATCATCCCAATCTAGTCTCTTACATATTCCACAATCTAATAAATCCTGGGGCGATCGAGCCTTTGCTCATGCCGGACCAGCCCTGTGGAATTCACTACCACAGGAGCTGAAGAACTCAAACTCTGCAATATCCTTTAAGGGCAACCTAAAATTGCATTTGTTCACCAGCAGGTACTAGGTTTGAAGACGGACATTTTTCCTCATTTGTAATTGACCCTTTCTTGTACTTCTCTTAGTTCTCTTTACTTTTATGTTTTGCTCTCTTATAAGCGCCTTTAGCATTTACTCAAAATGGACAAGACGTTATATAAATCATATGTATTATTATTATTATTATTATTACCATCGTCATTACCAACACCAAAATCACAACCACCACCATTATGGCCATCATCATCATGACATTATTCGGGTCCTGTAACACAAAGTTTAGCAATCAACCATAGGCTTGATTTTCACGATTGATTGTACATCGCAGTCAATGGAATCAATCGTAGAAAAAGTTATACGGTCATTACTATGCTTTGTGTTATGGGCCCCAGGGCTAGAAGTTGTTACTTAAATCTATCAAGCTGTTAAGTCCCTGAGCTTTAACACAACTTCAAAGCAATCCAGCTAACCATTCCGTAATCCCAAAACACAGAATCATACAAACACACTCCTGAAGACGGACAGTCAACCTGCCCGAAACGTCGAGTCTCTCTACTACTCATCATCTCTACTCGCCGACTCAAGCCAGCATCTCCTCATTAGCTCTACTACTCAAGCTGTTCTCAACTCATCAATCTTTCCTGGTTTACAGTCCTTTTCAGGACTACTTTCAAGAAAGAATACTCTACTCTCAAATCTCCACTTTCTCGCCTATCCATTTCTTCTCTTCTTCTATCCACTGTTTCTATAACACTTCACATGGTGTACCGTAAACCACATCAGCGATTGTACATACCACCATGCAAACCTTCAAACAACATCTGACACAGCTGCATGACAAAGTTTTCAGTTACTGACGCATCTTCAAACTGTATTACAATCATCCATACCAACAAAAAAATTATGAATTAATACTACACCCACCCCCATCATTTTGCGGCAAATATTTTTAATCTATCCATGCTTGATTAGATTAAAAGTATACTCTGTATATATTTATAAAAAAGCATACTTCAGAAGAGGAGGAGTCTACCGTCCTGACACAAAGTTTTCAGTTACTGACGCATCTTCAAACTGTATTACAATCATCCATACCAACAAAAAAATTTTGAATTAATACTACACCCACCCCCATCATTTTGCGGCAAATATTTTTAATCTATCCATGCTTGATTAGATTAAAAGTATACTCTGTATATATTTATAAAAAAGCATACTTCAGAAGAGAAGGAGTCTACCATCCTGGCACCATGGCTACAATGTTGGAATCATTCCTCCTATATAGTAAGTAGTTTATTGATTTTGACAGTATACAGCAGATGGTCATTTACACTCAACAAATAATCCAAACAGACAGAAAGACAAAAAAAACAAAATAATAGGATTGTGTGAACTCACCTGGGCGGAGTCCGTGTCCACATGGACTGGCA
This sequence comes from Lytechinus pictus, assembly GCF_037042905.1. NCBI lineage: Eukaryota > Metazoa > Echinodermata > Echinoidea > Temnopleuroida > Toxopneustidae > Lytechinus > Lytechinus pictus. Next base: position 7,678,966 of record NC_087247.1, read on the forward strand.
GAGACAAAAAACATTCCGTTTGGAGAAACTGTATCAGGTTCAATCCATCCTTAGTGTAGATACTCTTAAGTACTGTTGAGGCTTCACCCAAGGCCTAGAGGAAGAGAAAAGGAAATAATATTTAATAACAACAACAAATATATTCATTTGTTTAATATAGCACTTAATAATACATTGGAACAACAATAACATCTCTAATAGGTTTACAGATATATTATTAACCCGGTCATCGGATTCTTGCAGGCCTTCACCCAAAGTATGCTCTTTATCCGCTCCCTTGGAAGCATTCCAGCAAGAGCTTCTGGCCCGTATTCTGAACTCGGGTTTAATCTGAACTCTGGTTTTAAGTTGTGGTTTAACTATGGAAAGCCAGTTGTTACACAAATCTGTAACAGTAGAGGTTCGATGTATCAGCTCATTTGACTCCCAAAACATTATTAACCGCGTGGGAAGGATAAGTATGACAGTTGTCTTCACCATTAACAAATTGGTAAAGAGCACAGTAAACATGAGAAGCATTCACTGTAAACAAAATTTTGGACCGTTTGGCTTCACATAATTTTAGCACAGAGTTAGACCATGGTCAAAGTTAAACCCGAATTAAGAATACAGGCCTCTGAGTTCAAGTGATAAGCATACTGCAATGGCTTTTACATCCTACTGGGTACCCATTTACCCCTGGGTGAAGAGCGGCAGAGTGGATAGATAGATGTTAAGCTGCAGGGCAATTCCACACAACATCTTTGATCCTTCTGTCAAAACAAATAAGGAACTTCAATTTGTTTTGTGGGAGTAATAAAGTACTACTGGTCAGTCATATGAATATAATGATACCATTTTTCAATGTTTCTTCTATCTCCAGCATCCATGTTTTCATTTGAAAATTTTTCATTTTTATAAGTGGTGAAAAATCTCTTGAACGAAACCATAGTTTGAACAAAAATGTGTACAGAGTAATGGATTGTCTGTTGAATACAGCCTACATTCTAACATAAGCTACTGTATAGTTACATTTCCAGAAAATTCCAATCAGACATACGTAATGATATAAATAGTATTCAAAGTCATACTTCAATGGATCATTAATGTACAAGTCATTTTCATATAATTTAATAACCCATTTATTTGTTGGGTAATTAGAAAATTATGAAAAACATCATTAGATCAACTAATATAGTCAAGAGATTTGTCATTGGGAAAGAGAAAGCACTGTTTTATTATTACTTAATTTTCAATATTCATAAGAGTTATTTTACTATAAATGCCAATGATATTTTTGATAAAGAAAGCAGAAGTATGATTCACAATAACAAGGTCTTGTGATTAGTTTCAATTATGCAATTTCCTTTTTTTTTCCATTTATGGAACACTTGAATCGTTCAATAGTAATCTATGCAAGGCTGGATAAGTTTTCATAATCTCAAGGCCTAATATCCAATATATATGGCCTAAAACTCACAAACAAGTAAGTCTTCTTATAAACTTTAATTTTACAATTCATTGACTCATGTCATTTCATTTTTAAAGGATGGTTGTATTTATACTGGGACTAATAAAAAATTCTCAACTCGGGTAATGTTTAATAAGCCAGTTCGTAGTTCCACTCTGCGCATGATCAGAAGATTCTGCGCATGATCAGAGGAAGGTCATTTGTACGAAAGTGACATGGCGGTTTAAAATTTAATGAGATAAGCACCAACTTCGATGTCTTGATTATTCATATATTCTTATGAATTGTGTTTTTCATTCACATCCACAAAAAAAAAATGCGTCCACGAATGACTAGTATATTTCACAGTTTGCCAAGTACATTGTACAACATCCTCTAATATGCATTCAAAGTAGAAATGCAACAAATACCTTCATAGAGTGTTCATTGATGTGCTATTCTAGTCAACTGGTCTATTCAATTTCATCATCCCGCTATGTAAGGCATGCATACATATCTTGCTTTGAAATCTGCCTATCTTAATGAACGAAATGAAAGGTCATTTGACCAAAATTGTCCATGAAGTAACTACGAACTGGTCTATTAAAATATCTTTTTTTTTTCTATAAGGACAATTTTAATTTGTGCAAAAGGTAGTCCATTTCTGTCTACCTCTGAATACCAGAATTAAAAAATAAAAATAATAATTGCACCTTTCTTTCTCCTCCCTTTGTTCTTTTTCTTTCATCCTTCTTTTGCTTCTATCCTTCTCTCTTCCTTTCTGTTTTAACCCCTATTACTTATACCTTCTTTAAATAATCTTTCTTTATTAAAGACTTGTCTTTCTTTCACTTTCTCTCTGGCTATGTTTCATCTGTTTTTGTAATCCCTCTCTCTCTCTCTCTCCCTCTTGAAAATAAAAGTCTCATTTACCAAGACGGTTTGTGCATCGGCGAGGTCAAAGGTCTTCTGAAGCGGCGCTAAGAAACAGGCGGGGACGACGTACTTGTAGATGAAATCTCTGAAGAGAGGCATCCCTCCGTTCCCACCCCAAGACTCTATCAATCTCTTCAAGATGTTGAAGCAAGTCTTGATCATCTGGATAACATTACAGAATAATCATAAAGACGATGATAATAATTACATAAATTACAATAATAGAACAAAGATGAAAACATCAATGATGAAAATAAACATGTCAGCGATGATCATAGGCTATAATTTATAATCAATATTTTTTTTTACTTTACTAGGGAGGGGAATGGGGCTCAAAATTGAGATTAAAAAATGTATCTTTTATCTAAAATGAGCAATTTGGTACAAGATTCCTGAATATTTGTGACCATTAGCCTCAAAACCGATAATATATTACCTGGTAATGATACCTGTACTTACACATATTTGGTAATCACAAATCTAAATCTTGAAAACTACCTTTCTCAAAGAGGAATTTTCCTTCCCCATAGTACAAAAATACTGGAGTATCACTCTCCACATTTTATCAGAAAAATCTACAATTATAAATTTTCATTTGGTAATCACAGATAATCTAAATCTTGAAAATTATCTGAAAGAGTCGTTCTACTCAATACTACAAACTACTCGAGTATCCCCTCTCCCACATCTTATCAGAAAAAATCTACAATTACAAATTGTATTGCCCCATACAAAATCTTTACATCCTAACATACATCACACAGTCAATTTAAAGGGTCATAGGCTGGGCAACCTACCATTATTAAAGTGATAGATCAAATGATTTTACACAAGGACATTTATAAAATCCAATTTTTTTTTGTCAAGCCAGAAGGCCCTGAAAACGATTGATTTCATGGCTTGGAATTACATATAATCCCATATGGCTTCAACATTTGAAATTCCATGATGAGATCATGTTATTGCTCAAGTTCGATAGAAAAATAGCAGAAGCAAGAGACATTTTTGCAACTTCCAACTTGGGAGAAACCACAGAGGTTACAAGAGAATCTTTTAAAACTGCTTAGTGATTACAAACAGTGAGTTAGGTTTTTTGTTTAATACGCAATAAATCCCCTCCCTCAAAACAAAGGATATAAGTCATATCCTACATAAAACATAGAGAGATGACCATCACCGTTTTCAGTGTAAATACTAGTTTCGCATCAAAGCTATACTAAGATTAACTAGGTATTACTGAAAGGTCATGGGCTAGAGAGTGAACTCTATCAAAGCATTGCTTTTATCAGCACCAGGCGTGGACTGGTCGAAATAGACAATCTAATCACAACCCAAAATTGGAAGAATTACTGAAAGTGAAACGAGTTCATACTGATAGCGATTCTAAACTTAATTTCCTTCCCTGTGTTGATATCACATAAAATACATAACATATTATGCAATTTCATCAGGAAAAACAAATAAACAAGTTACAGACTTGGAGGGGAAAAATCCAGACAGTCTGGATAAGATGGAATCCAAAGGTTTCGGAAGTCTATTCCTAGTGCTTTCGTTATTAATTTCCAAGAAAATATCCAAAGTGCTGGGAATTGTGTAAACAAAATATAAGTTAGAAAGTTGTTGCGGTTGTTTGGGTTTTACGGCACTCTTATTCAAAGAAAAATATGCGAAGAAACAGACGATATAACATAAGAGGTAGATGAAGAAGTATGGGGACAGATTATATAGGTTTTAATGCAATGTTGTAAGGTTTCCTCATGGGGAATTTGATACCATTTGGATGCTTACCCATCCAGGTTAATAACAAACAAACATTACATCATGCCTTTGGCCAGACAAAAAAAAAATGCATTTCACTAGGACAGCCTGTGGCTGGCTCCAATTATGTAATTAGATACCGGTAACCATTATTTCTGATTCATTTTCATAATTCTAGGGTCAGCATGTAATAATCTTCTCTACATAAAAGCTGACATCAATATCTTATCAAAAGATCGGAGAATGAGAAGTATTTAATCAACAGTTGCTGTCTGACACCTTGTCAGATCTGACAACTTTTCATGGTTTTGATTGGCCGAGAAGCCTGGTCACTATGGCAACTGTCAGATAAAAGATCGATCGACAAATTCTTTCATGAATCGCTCCCTGGAGAAAAATGTTTAGAAGTGTCCGTCAATAAGTCATGAACGAAAATTAAAATACTCACCGAGGGGTCAGGTTCCTCGATCGTAGCACGTACCACACTCAGTAATACCTCTTCAAAACATGGTTGTTCTGAAATGAAACAAAACAAAAATAATTTCAAATAATTTGATATTTCTAACACTGTTGTTGCATGTACTGCTATCACAATTTATCACAATGATTATCAACATTTATCATAGCCATCATTGTGTTGCATATCATCATTGCTTATTCATACCATCAATGTTGCTTCTATTTATTTTTTATTTTTTATCATTACTTTGTATCATTACCGGTTTTATTTTTATCATCATCATAATCATTATTCTCCTTATCATCATATCACTGTCACCATCATCAACATCACCATTAAGACCATTAATATCATCATTGTCAAAGAGTTCATTACAACATGTGCACATTTAATATTCAAATTCTTTGTGTAATATCACTGAAATTTTCACTCATTCATACAAAGTTCTACTTTTGAGGAGGAAATATGGATATATGTTCTGTTGTGGTAACTTGTAACTGCAAGCAGCGTGAACATTTTCGATCAAAGATGCTATTATGCTGTAACCAAAATAGTCATGAATTCTATTTACAACATTACAAAAAACACCCTCATTTATTCACAAGAGCACAAACCACACTCTAAATGCAATTCAGTACCAGGCCATACGGCCCATCATATTCTACCCCATGTTTTATTGCCATCAAGAAATTTTTTGAGAATATACATATACATCGCCAATATTACTGTTTAGTACTGAGCCTTGTAACAAAACATATACAACAATTTGTATTATGCATATCTATAACTGCATGCCTACAGCAATATATTGTTAATATCTTGATGTTATATCCCATGCAGTAATCGTAAAAATTGAATTATAAATATCTAGACCTTATGCAAAAATTTGTTATCAAGGATATAAAAGAAAGTTTGAAATATACAATTGAAGGTATAAACAAATAGCACACAAACAAAAACTATGCCTTGTTCAATGCATAATATAACCAAATCTACATTTATGTTTGTTTTTCTCTCGGTTTCCTTCAATTCCTAACGTGACAATACAGTTTACAACAATATCATTTTGTGGTAGAATTGGTTGGGGAAATTTGTGGGTGTCCGTGTAATTCGTACTGTATTTCATTCAAATATAGAGCGTACTATATAAACTGACCTTTATTATCAACAAGGTCATTTTGACAATGGCAGAGACAATAATAAACCAATACTGCTGACCTTAATTATAACAATAGCTATTCAAGGAACTCTAAGCCTTTTCATAATCAGCTCAACAATACAGCAAAATGACCTTTCCTTCTATCAGTTTGATAAAAACTCAATTTCTTTAAAAGCTGTGATATAATGAGTAAGGCAATTTTTATTTTTATTTTTTACTGGTCTCCTTCAAGCAATAAGCAGTAAAAATTGTGCTCTAATTACATTATTTGATATCAATTGTAAATTTACACCAGAAATCTGCAATTGATTGCAACATGCCATCAATCTTGATATAGTGAGGAAGTATTTTACAAATTGAATAATGCTTCTAAATTTGATTTAAAAAAGGCTCTACTTATAAGATTCAATTACTTTAAAGTCCATATTGCATCATTAAAGTTATCAACAACAAAGCAAGCAACATTTCCCTCTTTTCAAAGTTTTCCTGGTTCATGTTAAATGGTTAATTTTCTATTTCCCCTGAGACAAATATAAATTCTATTTTTGCACTGCATTCATTTTCATTTCATATTCAATGCAAAACCATTATCACACAATTAACATTTCCTGGTGTGCATTCTTGTGTTTATTTTTTTGTAATTAACATATTTTTTTCTTCAGAATTCATATATTTTCTATATTCTATTTTATAGATACATGTATATCACCACACAGGGACACAGGCAATAATACTTCCTGGTAGAGATTCTATTTTTGTTTTTGTCTGGGAAAAAATACACATCAATCATAATCACAAGCACCATTTGATTATTATTTATTTCTAAGGGTACTATCTATTCAAAGAAAATTTATTTAAAGAATATCAACTACAACACTGTTATAATGGGCGTGAATGTGAAACAAGGGTACCATTCTACGAGTATCAATACTTTGTCTTTAATACCATATAGTTGATTATCTGAGTCTCCACAGGTTTTATTTATAGACTAGAGTTAAAACAACCTTCTTCTGAATAGAAAGTGCTCTCTACAAAAATTAGGAGACAGTTTCCTGACAATATGCCATCATAGCCGTAATCATAAACTACAGCTTTTTGAGGGGACTGTCCTAAAAATCTTTAGATTTAGAGATACCCGGTACAAGGTTTTAACAGCCCAACAACGATATAAGAATTAGGAGGAATGTGAGAATGGAGAAACTATTGCCAGTTTTCTGAACAATACTTGGAAAAGTTTGAAAATATTTCTTTTTCCAGCACTGAAAATTATTCAATTGCTACTCCTCCCCCCCTGTAAACTAAATTACTGCATTACTAACAACGAACCTTGCTTATAACAACCAATCTCATTGCGATATAATTCACTTGAACTCTTGATTACAACTAAAACTAAAGGTTGGATTTAAGAACAAGTTATATCTAAGCCAGAAGTAACCAAACCTACCCCCCCCCCCCATGAAAAAAAAATCATACTTTGCCCTCCTCAAAAGAAGTAATGTACAGTGAACTTTAATTAAGGATCTTAAATATATAAATCCTCTTTTTCTTTTTCTAACAAAACATATTGTATTGTAAATGATAAAATCTCCCTTACAATATACCTTTCAGTTTCAATGAGTATATATACAATGAGATAATTAATCATTACAAATTATAATCTATTATAGAAACTACAACTACACATGATTAATATCTTTTAATAAAACATGCACAAAGGATTTTATAGAGCCAGAGGGATTACAGCAGATCAGTTTGAATGCATTGATGTGCTACTCAATTTGACCTCTGGCAAAAAAAAATAATAATAATAATGATAATAAGTTATGTTCAAAATGTTAGCAAATTGTTATAAAAGAACCAATGCCACTATATACAGAAATATAAATCAGTAGGCCTATGTACAATTAAAAAAAAAGAGAATTCTTTTGGACACTGATGTGTGTCAATAAAAGAGTTATGAAAAAAAAATGTAACTATAGAAGTCATGGTCTGCTAAAGACTTACCTTGGTGACTGATGACCTCCAGACAATCATTCATAGCGATACACTGAAGGAACTGGAAGTAGCATCTCCTCAACGTCTGTTTGTCTATGGTGGCTTGGGTATCTGCTTCTTCAGCCGGTTGCTTCAGGACGCTGTCAATGGTCCTTACGATGGGCATGAACACTGCTTGCAGGAAACGGATAATAGTTTTCTGTGCATAAAACAGAAAAAGGAGAACATTTTCAAATTCAATTCTATGAAGCTTGTCAGCAATCAGAACTGGCAAGTTGTCATTCTCTGACAGTTACCATAGTAACAGTCATAGACAGCATTTTACAGCAAATCAAATCCCCAATCATTTTTTAAAATGATTTTTTTAGAGGAATCCAACCATTAGACATATATCAAGTTAGAAAACTCATAAAACAGAAATTTGTTTTAAAAATTCACATAATAACAAAGCTATGGAAATCTATAAAAAAAAAGGAGAAAACTATTCAAGATTACATGTATTCAAATCTCAAATTGGCAATATGGGGGTAAAATGTAACATGAAGTGGAAACCACTAACGACCTTGACATGGACTTCATTTTTGCAGACAAGCACCTTAATACCTGATGGGATTTTAATAACAATATAACACAGATATCATATTGTCATGACTAAAGGTATATTTGCCTACTACATGTAGCATTTTTTAATTACTTCCTCACAATAACCTTGATGTTTTGTTGCATTAATAAAGTATTATACTACAAAATAAATCCAGACTCTAAACCAAGGCTTGATGATTTGTTTGTCCACAAGTTAAAATCCATCATGATAATTATGTTGATCAACTCATGAGGATCTTCAAATATTGTAACCATACAGTAACATGTATAAACAATGTGAATTTGGCATTGTGCCTAAATCACATAGGAAAGCCATTGTTTATACCTGGCATTTTATCTCATTTTATTTCATTGTTTTTGCGATACAATATAACAATAGTTTCTTACGCACATGATAACAATGTGACAAGATATCAGTTTGAAATAGAGTCAAGGATGTTTCTAACCAACCAATATTTACATCATGTTTACATCATTGTTTTCATATAATTATCTACATATTGTTTTCGAACTAAGATTACATCATTGATTAATGACTTGAGAAATCATATGACCACATTGGAACATGAACCTTACTCCCATTTGTCATTTTGTTGTGATCCATGCTTGGCTTAAAAAAATTTAACTCTCATAAAGTTTATAAAGAGGAAGCATAAACAGTTCAGCACTTTGCTTTCTTAATCTAAAATGACAATGTTCTTTACTGTTTTTGTTATTCTTTTAAAATCTGCTTGTCTCATTGTAGTTTGCAGTCATTCAACAGATATTACTGCAGCACTTGAGCCGTTTTACATGTCATTTCCGGGGAGTCTTTCAAAAAGCTACTTGTCTGTGACTTTCACTGACTAACTTGGTCTGAGCCAATCAGATGCCAGGATTTCAGTAGCTTTTAACGTGTCAGTTTAAATCAGTGATTATTTGTCTCATGAAATGCTTCCATGTTATAGTGGCGAAAAAGTGCACATCTTCATCATAACCAATTTATCTTAGAAATGATAGAACTCTATGCTATATGTTTGTTATACAATTTGATTGGATGAACCAGTTTATTTGGTAAACGTAATCATCTTTCTTTTTCTGAATTGAGGTTGCTCGTGACAACCTGAATTAGATATCCATTATTTTTCTGTGGAGCGTTTAATGAAAAGGATATGTTGAATGTGAAAGTCAGTTTCATCTGACAGTTACCGTAGTAACACTAAGTGCTTCTCCGCCAATCAAACAATAAATGATGATGAAATGCCGCTCCCCTGGTCTATTACATAGATGTTAGTATTTCATTCATTACAAACAGATTAGTGGAACACCTAGTGACAAGGTTCCAATGAAAGCCAGCTCCATACATCTGAGTATGTTCCAGGAAAGAACATCAACATGTATGCATGAAAGGGTCGGCAGAATTGCCTACAAAATCAAACGATGGACAGATGAATGGAATTATTTCTGTTGAATTTCATACCTGTAAAGGGGCACCTGCCTACAAAATGTAAGTCTTTTTGGTTGTCTCTTACCATATATTGATTTTTTTTTGTTTACATCAATTTATAAACTATATTTGTTTGTTGTTGTATGTATGTTTTGCTACATTTATGCATTTTATGTATGTCATTTTACATTGTATTTGAATATTTTTATTTGGTTAATAAATGAAATTGAATTGAGATGCAGTACTACACACAAGCAAACTTTAGGGCCCGTCTTACAGCCAGCAAAGTCAACATGTTCAATGCATGTTTGCTCAATTTTTTTTTCTAAATATGAATGTATATCCGTAAATTCATTGATTTCTTGACAGTTTGGTATGTTCTCCTTTGTTTATAAAGGACATTTTGCACATTTCCTGTTAAAAAAATTATGACACTGATGGATTTCCATAGAGTTACGATTGATTGGATCAATCGTAACTCTTTGTAAGACAGGGCCCTGATAGAAGATACATGACATGGTATATGCATCAATTGGAATCACTCGACCTCTTCTGTTTTGGAACGTGAAACTACCATCATCTAAGATAGTACTTATCATCATACTTTGTCTAGATCTGATGAAACATGAAATGGTTGTTTGAAATCCCCATGACCTGTCATGCTTTTCAAAGATAAAAGTGAGATTGATGGGAAACTTAACCAATTGGCTGTGGGAACCGGAAGGTACCCGTATCGATCAGATGTGAAATAGTTATCGGTATTGTAGTCAGTGAAGAAATGTACCAACTTGACATACCAGAATATTGTGCAATATCATGTACACAGCACATGATACTACAATAATAAAGGAGTACTTTGACCCCATCTATCAAAATAATAATTGAAGGCCAAGTGATAATAAAATCACATGGAAAGTATGTGTACTCCCCCCCCCCCCCACCTCCCTGAACTATCTGAAAACTCTTTGGGCAAACTAATTTAATAAAACACTATACAGATAGGCAAGAGTGGGATAGGGTGTCTTTGAAAAAATACAAGGAATTCACAAAAGTACATTGGGCAAAAAGCTCATCATCAGTGTCACCGATGTTGTTGACATCGTAATCGTCATCACCATCACGCTCAGGGGATGCGTACTGCCACATATCAATCGCCAAGATTAAGTGCTATAGGCTCATTCGCAACCATTTAAAGTCATATTCAACTCTTTATGAAACAACCCCAAGATGCCTATTGAAGTATACAAGGAAATGCACCCTCTGGCCCGTTTCATAAACCTTGTTAATCAATGACAAATAGTATAATTCTACACATTATCAGTAGCTTGTAACTTGCTATCAATAACAAGCTTTATGAAAACAGGGTTTCAGACTGATAACTTTCAGATGTGTGCTAAAAGTCTATTACACTGGTATTCTTTATAGTTTAGGATTAGATGCTCCATTTTGGTGGGTATGTGGTATCTGATTGCATCTGGAGGACTTAAGGCTTGAGGCCCTCTCTGAGGGTCCTGGTAAGGAGGATAAATGCCTTTAAAAAAGGCACTAGCGCCACAGGTGAGAATCCAACCAAAACCCCTCACTAAACCAACTTAGCTATCCCACCCCCATGTAAATGTAGAGCGGACTAAACATGCCCCTCAGTCCCCCATTCTCACCTTGAACTTTGAGATGATTTGGTTGATCAGGGGCATGAACTTGTGTAGATCCCTCGCTTCGGACTTCTTCAGGAGATGCTCAACGGCCACGGGTACATACGGTAACACTGCTTCCTCCAGGCACACGACCATCCTGTGCAGGTACTGCCTGACCGAGGCATGGACGATGCCGTGCTGGTGGGGTACGTCTAGCGCCCTCAGGAAGACGTCCAAGGCCTCGGTGTAGCAGTTCTCCACGCCGCACTGCTTGATGGTCAGCTGGGAATGGAATGCCTTACTGGTGCGACTAGATGTGGGGGAGAGAGAATGGATTTGCATCTTGGTCATCAAGAGTTTTTTTTTCTAATCTCATAAATCAATTCAAACAGAATTACCAAGCAATTACAAGGCTAGCTTATTAGGTGTGATTACTGTGCTTTAAAGGGATGGTCCGGGCTGAAAATATTTATATCTTAATACAAAGAGTAGAACTGGGGAGCAAAATGCTGAAAATTTCATCAAAATTGGATAACAAATAATAAAGTTATTGATGTTTAAAGTTTAGCAATATTCTGTGAAAACAGTCATCATGAATATTCATTAGGTGGGCTGATGATATCACATCCCAACTTTCCGTTTTCTTATGTTATTACATAAAATCATCATTTTTTCATTATTTCATACTTGGGTGAATAATATGTCTCCCTTATAATGAAATAAGTTGCAGTAATAAATATTAAATGCACTAAATCAGTTGTCAATCAAATTTTTCTAGTTCTTGGAGGACAAAATTTGGACAAACTTGATTTCATATAATAAAATACAAAAGAACAAGTGGAAATGTGACATCATCAGCCCACCTAATGAATATTCATGACGACTGTTTTCACAAACTATTGTTAAACTTTAAAATTCAATAACTTTGTTATCCGATTTTGATGAAATTTTCGGCATTTTGTGCCTTGAAATGAGTTGTTTTGTACATAAAAAGCACTAAATCTATGACTTCAAAATAAATGTCCTGATTTTACCAAATGGGCCTGAATATTGAATCGTTTGAATGAGTCCACATATTAAAGACAATGATGCAAAAGGGTCACATTCCAGTGATTTTACACGCATACACAAAAGTGTGAAAATACATATATCCAAGAGCTAAAGTATACAGCATATTTGCTGTTTTGTGACTATTATATGAAAACAACTTCTTAATAAATTATTTCAGGAATGTTGAATGTTCTGTTTGTAGTCCTGAGAATAAATGAGTGAAACATGTAATTCATATTTGTTTGATAATCATATCTTAAACAAAAAAATTGCCTCAAGGCAAATACGATTGTGGTATTATTTACCAACTGGATCACACGAGTGTCTCTTAACAATATCAAAGTATTTGAAAAATGTTGTGTTTCTTCATTTAAAAACATGTTTTTACTTGACTTTACACATTCTACAAAGGATTACAGATAAATAAAATAAAAAATGTTTCATAACAATAAGGTGTTCATAATCACACCTTCGAAAGCTGATACTGATGATACAAGGTCATCGTCCAAAAGAAATTGCTATGACTTTACTCATTATACAAAGGATTATAGATAATTACAAAAAAAAAAATTCATAACAATAAGGTGTTCATAATCACACCTTCGAAAGCTGGTACTGATGATACATGGTCATCGTCCAAAAGAAATTGCTATGACTCTTGATGAACTTTGAGGTTTTCAAAGCCCAGGAAGAAATAAAAGCCTCCTTTGGTTCTGCGTCACAACCTTGGCATTGATTGGTGTTATGTTGTGGTAGGTAGAAGGGCATTGCAACACGCTGGGGGCCCTGTTTAACAATGAGCTGCAACAGATTCAAACTGGGATCGATCTCAAATTGCATACTTATAGAGATAGGAAATTTAGATCAATGAATTCGATTTCAATTGTTACCAACATTTCATAAGACTGGGCCATGGCCCTGTTGGGGAACACCCGGCGCTATTGCGCAATACTTGTTATGACTAAAAATGTTCCCACATAAGCTTTCACACGGAACAGCCAATCAAAAGCAAATATTTCCGTAGCTTATATCAACTGTTGCTAATACTGAGATGACAGCCAGGCCTTGGGATTTGTTTTCACTGTAAACAGACAGCCGTGAGCCAAAGTTTTCATGATAAATCACCAGAGAAAAGGGTTATTTACAATTTCACAAATATTTGCTATTCGTGACAAACTTGAGGAAAATTGGTGCCTGAAACAAATTTATTCCTCAGTAATGTAATAGATAACCTCATTGCCAGATACACTCAAATTGTGTCCTGGACCAACTGGGCATTGGACTAAATGAGAATTAGATCAATTGGGTATTACACCAAGTGAAATGCAAACTAAATAGCAATTAGACCAATCGATAGTAGACCAAATGGGTTTAGCCTTTGAGAAGTAGGCCAACTGTTTGTAGACTAAGTAGGAAGAATATATGATGCGTCAGTATTCCTACGAAATTTGTTTGAGATTGACATTTTCCATGTGAATTCCAAGCAAACTGTAAATCCTTTGAGAATTCAGGAGTCAACTGAATAAAACAAGTTCAAGGAAACAGCGTTTGTTTATGCCCTTGTGGTAGTGTTGGAGACAAAATGAATAAGTTCAAGGTACTCACAAAATTGTGGCAATTGCACTACTTGACCCCTTGCACTTTGCATCATCAATTTGCTTGGCATTGTATCTATATTGACTCAAATATCCCCAGTAAAATATATATTGCTGATATCAGCAATAATCATCTTAATAAAAAACAGACCATATTTATCCAACTTGTTGCCACCCCCTCCCTTCCCCCCACCAGTCAATCCTAGGTCCGCCCCCTGCATCATAATCAGGGTATTAAAAAAGGGTAAATCTGAAGTATATTTACCTGGTGCATGCTATGGAGTGAGCAATGATTTCAGCCAAGAGGACTTGCCGTTGCTCGTCCGTCTCTGAACATAACTTAGGATAGAGGGTGTTGAACTTATCTATGATGGGTGCTAGTACATTCCTCAGAAGAATCTGCTTCTTCTGCAAAATAAAACAACAAATTGAAGAAGAAAAAATGAAGTTTTCCATAGAATTCCCGATATGATTCTGTTTTGGTGTTTGGCTAATTAATTTACTGACTGATTCGCTCTATTCAGTTCCTGAAAAACTAGACCATTTTCATATATCTTGATTATTACAACAAGTGGAACGCCTCTGGCAGTCTCGCCTGCATTACGCAATTTAATATAGCAGCAGTGCTAACTTTGAAAACTACTATAAAATAATCATTCAAAAACACACCATTCATATAATGACATAATACCATGTTCATTGACCATAGATGACATTTGAACGGTGACTTAAGACTTGTCAAATACACCCATGTCCACATTTCATTCACTCTATCCATAAACTTTCAAAGTTATGATGGCAATTCAACAATTACCCCAACATGGCCTAAGTTTATTGACCTTAACTGACCTTTGACCTTGGTTTTGTGACCTGAAACTCACAGGGGATGTTTAGTGATACTTGATTACTCTTATATCCCAAGTTTTATGAAATAGATCCATAAACTTCAGAGTTAGGATGGTAATTCAACAAATACCCCCAACACGGCCAAAGTTCATTGACCTTAAATGACCTTTGACCATGGTCATGTGACCTGAAACTCGTACAGGATGTTCAGTGATACTCGATTACTCTTATGTCTAAGTTTTATGAACTAGATCCATAAACCTTCAGAGTTAGGATGGTAATTCAACAAATACCCCCAACTTGGCCAAAGTTCATTGACCTTAAATGACCACTGACCATGGTCATGTGACCTGGAACTCGCACAGGATATTCAGTGGTACTTGATTAACCTAATTTTAAAGTTTCATGAACTAGATCCATAAATTTTCAAAGTTATGAAGGTAATTCAACAAATACCCCCAACTTGGCCAAAGTTCATTGACCCTAAATGACCTTTGACCTTGGCCATGTGACCTGAAACTCAGGAAGGATGTTCACTAATACTTGATTAACCTTATGTCCAAGTTTCATGAACTAGATCCATAAATTTTCAAAGTTATGATAGTAATTCAACAAATACCCCCAACTTGACCAAAGTTCATTGACCCTAAATGACCTTTGACCTTGGTCATGTGACCTGAAACTCGTGCAGGATGTTCACTAATACTTGATTAACCTTATGCCCAAGTTTCATGAACTAGGTCTATATACTTTCTAAGTTATGATGTCATTTCAAAAACTTAACCTTTGGTTAAGATTTTGAAAATAATTCTCCCAATATGGTCTAAGTTCATTGACCCTAAATGACCTTTGACCATAGTCATGTGACCTGAAACTCAAGCAGGATGTTCAGTAATACTTGATTAACCTTATGTCCAAGTTTCATGAACTAGGTCCATATACTTTATAAGTTATGATGTCATTTCAAAAACTTAACCTTAGGTTAAGATTTGATGTTGACGCCGCCGCCGTCGGAAAAGCGGCGCCTATAGTCTCGCTCTGCTATGCAGGCGAGACAAAAACAAAGAGTTTGTAAAGTGACTCAAGGCTTCTTTACAAATTACATGACATGTGACTTTATGTATCAAGTGCAAAACCGTAAGTAGTGTCTTTTTCTTGATATTTAAAGGGGAATCCAACCCAAATAAAAAAAATGTTTTTGTAAGGAAAAGAAAAATCAGACAAGTTGATAGGTGAAAGTTTGAACAATATTGGACAAACAACAAGAAAGTTATGAACTTTAAAAGTTGTAAATATTGGTAATCACTTTACCCATGGAGACTTCAAATTGGCCGCATATGTGATGTCATAGTGATGTAAGGCAAGGACTACCCTTCCATGTACTCCAATACATATTATGGCTAAAATGTCATTTTTCCCAAAAGTTTTATTTCAAATTATATTTTTCTTCCATGAGGACATAAAACAATATACTACCTGGGTTATATTTAGATTACTGCCCCAGGGGAATGGGCACTTAGGAGAAAACCACAAATCCCTGATAATAAAGTACATGGCCTATGGGAAAGTTGTCCTTGCCCCTTGTCATAATTTACTTACCCAGTTGCCAATTTAAAATCTACATAGTATTAGTGATCTCAATTTTAAAGCAGCTATTACTTTCTTATTGTTTGTCTGATTTCTTTCAAACTTTCACCATTCTGTTTAATTGATTTTTCTCCGTCCCAACACATCATTTTATGGCCAAGGCTGGATTCCCCTTTAACAAAACGCTAAACTTTTCCTCATTATGTTTTTTTTAAGACAAATGACTATAATTTGTAATAATAACAATTTATCAATATTACTATTTCTATTTTGGCTAATCAGATTAAATATGATGGAGACCTAATTTCGGTCGGTCGGTCGTAAAGTCATGTGTAACCTTGATGAAACAGCCCCTGTATTGTTTCCCTGTAAAAAATTGTTCATCAAACTGATATCTCGAAGAAAAAGTGGGTTTTAGGACATGGCATCTGGAATTATCAGGAGGGGGTGGTGTTTCAAGAGGTGAAAATAAAGATTTTAAGTAGCATGTGGTAAATAATGCATTATTGCACTGGCCAGATCACACTCGTTGGATCACACTCCAGTGCGAATCAATGATAATCAGACTTTACTCTCTGTGAAACACCCTCCAATTCTGGGATTTGGTACTGTTGGATTTATGTCTTTTCTTAATTGTCTAGTGATCAAAGAGTAGGTAAGTCCTTGGCTCAAGGCTAAATCACAAATTACTGACTTGCACATCGGTCCATTAGCAAGTTATTGCAAGGATACACTGTTCAAATCAATCAAAATTACTTCTTTAAAATTCAGCTGTGACAATAATAGCACAGATGCAACCCCGAGCAGGCGTGGATCCAGGGGAAAAATTTAAAAATTGCAATGTAAAAATGCCATGAAAACAGAGGTGTACCCCCTCTTTTTTTTTTTGCTTGTCAAATTTTTTTGGTACGAAAAAAACCCATAATTTTCATAATTTGTGGTTGAAAACCTTTTTTTGGGGGTTGAAGACCTTTTTTTTTTTTTTTTTTTTTGCTTGTCAAATATTTTCGAGGACGAAATATCCTCCGTAAAATTTGCCCCCCCCCCCCTTTTGGGAAATCCTGGATCCGCCCCTGACCACGAGCATATTCTCAAATGGGAGATTCTTTCTGCCTCGACCTCAAAGCAAAGTGCAGCCTCTATCTGATTTGTACAAAGATTCAAAAAATTTAGGAGTCAATATCTCTGTTACAAATATTAATGAATACATACAAAACATAAACCTTCAGAATACTGGCTCAATTTGTTATTTCCACTTGGGATGAAATTATCGACAGATAAAGTTACACAACAATCATTGTACTGACCTCAGGTTCAAAGGCACTACATGTGATTATGATTCCTGCTCCTTCATAGAGAAACAGCTGGTCATCTGTGGTCAATAATGGCGGATGACCATTCTCCTGTGTAGAAAGGAAAAGAAAAAACAGATGTGTGAACGGCTAGTGTAATAATGATATCAAGCACAATAAATTAATAATGAAGGGTCTGCATTTCTGGAGATAATTTTGTAAAGCAAAGCAGTTTGAGCAACAATCAGGAATCCTGTGCATGGGGGAAGGTAGCCTATAATCTAGGCGGAAGCTGCAGTTACATCTTTGCTGTGATGATAAATGTGCAATGATCGATGCGGAAGACTATGAATAGTCTGCAAAGCAGCCACTACCCATACACTCCTGTCTAAATTAAGTCATTGTTTTCTCTTGATCGACCAGGATTCGGTACAGGTTTTTCGTATGATAAACTGCCACCAGGCATGATTTCTTAATTATTTATAATCTTATAAGGTACAATATGTAGACATATCATAAATTGAATACCAAAAACTATCCAATCTGAAGTCTAAGTAGAATTCTCATTTTCTGACTTGGGTATCAAATCACATACTAGCCAGAAAAAGAACAGAAACAAACACAATCCATATCTGCCAAACCTGACAGCAAGAAAATGGGAACAGATTACTAAGAAATTTCCAGAAAATATGAACATTCTTATATATCCTATTCAATACTACATAAAAACTTTCACACAAAAAAAGGAACACCTGGGCCTGTTGCATAAAAGTTACCATTATGGTAACTTTTCCATCCAATGGTAACTTGCATGGAATCCTTGATTTTGATTGGTTGGTGATCAACGTTACCATGGTAGTTATCATCGGATGGCAAAGTTACCATAGTAGTAACTTTTATGCAACGGGGCCCCAGGTAGCAATCTCAATTTCTCTTTTCCCCAAAATATGGATATTTCTATTTAATAGGAACACTTTGCAGGTAAGTATGATTTTTTTTCTCTTACCGGTAATACAATGATGAGAAGGTCTTGTATCCTCTTGAGGATCTCCTCTGTGAAGTTCCCGAGATGATGTTTGAGGGACTTGATGAAACGGGAGAAGAGGTATGCCGATCTGCTCCTGACCGTGGGATGACGGTGCCTCAGACCTCGGTCGTCTAGGAACGTGACTAGGATATCAGGGATGTGCTGGGGCTCTTGGTTGAAGAACTTCTCGTAGCGGACAACTGTCTCATAGGTCTAGAACATAAAGAAAACAATCAAGATAAGACTTCAGTAAGTTCAAAACAAATGAAAAAAAAAGGATTTCAGAAACTAAATTTGGCTAGGATCTTACTAGGATATCACAGATGTGGTGGTTTTGAGGAGACAACTGTCTCATAATTCTAGAACATCAAGATAACATTATCAATAGGAATAAGGTAAGTACACCCATCAAAAAAAAAAAAAAAAAAAGAAACTAAATTTAATGAGATTATCAGGGATATAGTGGTGTTGAAGAACTCACAGTAGACAACTGCCTCGTACACCTTGGTAACCAGGTTAGTAGATTATTAATTACAAAGACTTTAGAGTAGGAAAAGCCCTACATACCAAGATTATTAGACTGAAATGTATAACAACTACCTGTTGACAGACAAAGTTAATATAAACCCTCAAAACTACTATATGGATGAAAAGGTCTCCTTGGCTTGTGTTTGATTGATGACATCCTATAAATCCCATAGTTAAATTTATTTGCATTGGAACAAACTGTAACTAGCCCATTTCTCTCCTTCTTCCATTAAAGTAAACTTCATATTTGTCTGGAATTTCTTTTTCAGTAAATGTATTATCAAAATACAGCCAATTCCAGGAATTTTTTTTCTTTGAGCCCCTAAACTGTATTAATTCACAATGAAGATCATTCTCTGCTCTTAAATTTTTTTTTGCAAATAACTACCTCTGTAATGAGCCATTTGAATTTGCATCCAGTAACTTGTGATGCTGTATATCTTCATGTGGCATGACAAAGAATATACAATACCACTCATCCCTTCCGAATGGACCATCCAAAGATTCTTGATTCTATTTTCACATCATACGGATACAAGATCAACTTATCGATTCCATTTCAGCACTTACTTGTAATGTGACAGCCCAATGAGAATGTCCTACTACACCTGATGATACCAACTGAAAGAGAGAAAGAAAAGGAATCTTAACTAAAATGAACACTATGCAAAACAAATCAAATCAAATCACCACATATTTTTTTCAAATAAATCTCATGAATAATAATAATAATAGCCATTTATATAGCGCCATCTACCTAGAAATATTATATTCCGAGACGCACAAGAAAAGAAAGAATAAGAAAGTTTGGATGAGTGTCAAAGTGCCAATAACTAATACTGTTAAAAAAAGATAAAACTTCAGTTTAGATATGAAGGTCTCTAGTGATGGTATAATTCTTAATTTTAATGGCAAATTATTCAAGAGAGAAGGTGCTGAGGCAGAGAAAGCTCGCGCACCATATGCTACATGTGTCTTGGGAGTCTTAAGAAGTTGCTGGTGTGATGATCTCAGGCTACGAGCTGGTGTATATGGCATGACAAGGTCTTGTAGATGAATGATCATGGAATGTTTATCTCCTTTATTCCAGGATAGGTTGGACACAAGCCTCACACATGAAAGGACAGATTTGAATGGTAATACCATTTTAGATTAAGTGAATGACACACAAAATATTATCATGTCCTTATTTATGAGCTCAAAAGAGAGATTAAGAAGAAAGGATGACAGTCTCATGGGGTGTTGCAAAAATAAAACTTGCAATCAATTACAAATTTATTTGTTATCAATTACTATCTTGCAATTATTTGAAAATTTTTGATTGCTGATAAGCTTCTTGAAACAAGAAGTGTAAACTGATTTGATTCAGTTAAAGATAAATACCAGTTATGGTAATGATCTCAAAATGAGTTCAAACAGAATCCAGTAAAAGGACCACCATAGTGTTTGTATGTATAGATAATAAAATAAGTGGCAACTGACTATGGAAGAAAATGCGTAATTGCTGAGAAATGAGCACGGAATTGCACCAAATGTTGGGTATTTTTTCTGAGCAATAATAATACACTGTCCCACATCTGCTTTTCTGTGTTAGTGATCATTAGAATTACCGATTTTGAGCTAAGATTTCATGATTTCGCAAAGATAAGAGTATATTAATGTACCAGAACTAGATATACATGTATAATAATATGGTGACAATTAACCTTGATTTAAAAGACTTTCCCATTAAATAATTGTTTGCTGCAACTACTTTCTTTTACCTTTTTTTAAGTGATCTAATTAATTGTAATATTGCAACCAAAATTGGCAATTGATTCCAAATATTTTCTTGAAGCACCCTCTAAGATTATATCAGAAAGCTATTGGTTGATATAAGAAGAAAATGAATTTCATCAAAGCTTGGTTATATTTAGTGGAAATCTTGCTCTCAGCTCTCTTTAAATTGCTGGGTCTATACGCCTACAGATTTTACAGATTTTAAATAATCCCTGACTTTTAATCATTTTTGAAGAAGCGAACCATGACTTGACCATGACTTATCATTGTGGGTGCTATACAATGCAAGCATGGCAAGCCTAACTTTGCAACTGATTGGATGATCAATTATATATAGAATAAACATAATAAATACTGACAATTTCCATGAATTTCCAAAAGATTTCATAATTTCCCCTGAAATGTTAGCTTTTAGAGAGAGTATCTCAAATGTCTTGACAATAAAAAATCCCTGACCTATAAAAAGTATTTTGAAAAATAAAGAAAAATTAAGTGTTTCATGAAACAAATAGTAAACAGTTTCACTGACACATTTGCTCTGAGCCAATCAGAAGCAAGGATTTTGGTAGCTTATAACAGTCAGTGAAAATCATCGTTTCATGAACTGCTCCCATAGACCTACCATTCTCATCATTTCTTTGATGGGTTCTGTCTTGGCAGAGTCTCCTAAGAAGTGATTTCCTTCTCTGGCAGGAATGGCCTCACCTAACATGTACAGTAATCTCACAGCCAACTCAACATCCGTGAACTTCTTACTCCTCCATTGTCTGTGAT
Source organism: Lytechinus pictus (assembly GCF_037042905.1). Lineage (NCBI taxonomy): Eukaryota > Metazoa > Echinodermata > Echinoidea > Temnopleuroida > Toxopneustidae > Lytechinus > Lytechinus pictus. The sequence goes on from NC_087247.1 coordinate 7,700,844, forward strand.
CAGGTTTTTTTTTAAAATACAAAAATTGGAACATAAAAAGTATTAATATTTCAGTAAGCATTAATAATCATATAAAAGAATACTCAGCTCTATGCACTTTCCATACAACTCTCCATATTATTACACCAAAACAAAAGAATAAATACATGTCTTAAATTTTTTCTTAAATGATTCCACTGATGTACAAATGCATAAATTGTTTTAATAACAAAAAAAAAGAGAAAAATACCCAAATTAAATGTAACTGATCAGAAGATGGAGAGTTGGCGCTTTGGATAAATCGATCACTTTGTCAAATAGAATGAAAATGACTACATATCAACCGGTGTGTTGGCTCACTTGGCTGAGCGTCCTTCTCACAACCGGGAGGTCATGGGTTCAAACCCCGGCCGCGTCAGACCAAAAGACGTTAAAAGATGGGAGTTGCTGCTACCCTGTTATGAGTTCAATGATTAAAGGGATAGAGCCTTGTCGATCTGGCGCTGCACAGCGGCTGCCGGGCCCATGATCAATTGGGCAAAACAAATTTTTGTCTATTTCGAACAATAAAATATGGATTTTCATTTTCATATATTGAGATCATAAATTTCACTGGGGACATTTGTTTGAACAAAATTACTTCATGTTGACATCAAGTTTTTGGCATGGCTATCATACAAAAAGCCACTCGTATGTAAATGAGATTTGCGTTCATGCGACTATGAGTGGGTTACGTGTGCATGTACCCCAGAATTGACTGGACTGCTGGGTACTGTGACATTTTAGATGTGATCATTTGAATTGTTTTACAATAAAGTCACCAGTATTAAATATATATCAACTGATATCTCACATTGGTATTTTCATGGAATTCAAACAATGAGGCCTTTTGTAATCAGTTCTATGCCAATTATCATTTAGCAACCACTTAGACAACAAAAAATCAAGAAAGAATGATTTTTTTTCTGTATACCCATGTCTCCAAGACAACAAAAAATAAAGAATGATTTTTTTACTGCATACGCTAATGTCTCCAAGACAACAAAAAAATCAAGAAAGAATTATTTTTTTCTGCATACCCTAATGTCTCCAAGACAACACAAATAAAGAAAGAATTAATTTTCTGCATACCCTAATGTCTCCATGACAACAGAATGGACATTTGAGAGGACCATGTTCTGATTGAGCTGTGCAAGGTTGTCAAAGAGGACTTTCAGCTGACGGCGGTAGTCTATAAACATAATCTCATCTTCTCCCTGGGCATCAAAGTTGTACGTCTCGTCGTAACGGAACTTGTCAAAGAGAATCAGGAGAAGCCTCTGGGCATTGGCAATTTGGCTCTCATTCAGGGTATCAATCTGTAAAAAATGAAAAAATAATGATATTAAATACATATGAATTGACAACAATGAGGAAAACTTGAGACCATGTTGAGTTCAAATGTTCAACATGAGGAAAAGGCTTGAGATTGAGTCATGTTGAGTTCAAATGTTCAACATGAGGAAAAAACTCGAGATTGAGTTCAAATGTTCAACATGAGGAAAAAACTCGAGAGAGAGTCATGTTTAGTTCAAATGTTCAACAAGAGGAAAAGACTTGAGATTGAGTCGTGCTGAGTTCAAATGTTCTGTCTTGAATTTCAGACCATTTTCAAGAACTAACGATGTAAAACTGGTCTGAAATAATAGATAAATTTGAACTCAATATGACTTTACTCAGATTTTCCCTTACACTTTATATTCATATGATAATTATTCATTTTATGAATGAATGGAAAGATAAAGATGATGATGATAACAGGAGGTGGAAGAACAGAAAGATAAGGAAGGAAAGAAAGAAGATGATGATGTTCATTAGGTGGAAATGGTGGGACAGCAGGATGATGACATTGGTGATCATGAATGACATTGATAACGAGGGAGAGGTTGATGATAATGACGATGATGGAGATCATGATGACGATGATGATTATGAAGATGATGATAAAGATGATGATGATGATGATGATAAAGATGATGACGACGATGATGATCATGAAGATAATGATGGAGATGATGATGAAGATAATGATGAAGGAGATGATGATGATGATGATGAAGATGATGATGAAGATGATGAAGATGATGATAATGATGAAGGTGATGATGAAGATGATGATGTTGACGAAGAAAGTGATCATAGAGATAACAAAGATGTTGAGGTGGAGAGGGAGGATGATCCCAACAATGATGAGAGTTATGATGACAAGGAAGATGAGGAGGATCATGCAGATGAAGAAGAGGAGGAGGAGGAAGGTAATGAAGAATGATGATGATTATGATCATAATGGTGATGCAGAAATTCATGCTACAGCTTATGATAACTACAGTATAAATAAGAAAATAAAACCACATAAGGAAAATGAAACAGAAGTGTCTCTTATACTGTGGGGGTTTAAAATGCCTAGACGATCCCTAACAAACTCTTGATACATCTTAATGAGAAGTCATAATCTTCATGAAGATGATGATGAAAATAAGGAAGAGGTGGAGAAGCTGGTGGATGACGATGATGATTAATGATAATAATAATAATAATAATAAAAAGTTACATTTATATAGCGCTTATTACACTTATATAGCGCTAAAGTTACATTTATATAGCGCTTATTACACTTTGTTTCTAAACACTTTACATTGTAATTATTACTACCCCGGTCATCGGATGTTGATTACAACAGTTAAAGATATTACAAACTACCACAGGTGAAATAAAATGGGATCTAATTTCTCATACTGACCTGTTTTAAAATACCCATATAATCCCTGGCAAACTCTGATACAGCTAATGAGATGTCATCGTCCTCATGACCGAGAAACATGAAGAGTAGGGGTAATTTACTATCAATGGCTTGTAATGTGTTCAGTGCTCCAACAGAATTCTTACTCTTCACCAATCTGTAAAGGATTATGAAAGGAAAGAGCAGAAGGAAACAAGATATTATGTTAGCGATGCAGTCTTTACATCATAATATTCAGAGGTAACGGAACTGAAGATCAGGAAGGTTTACTTATCGGTCAATTTACATAGCACAGGTGCTATATGCTTACACTCTATTGCACAATACTCGGATGTACCTGAGCCACCACACAGGCGCTAAAAGCTTTGGAGGATTGAATCTTACCAGGTACCCATTCATCCCACCTGGGTTGAGTGCAGCACAATGTGGATAGAAAATTAATGCCTGAAGTAGGATTTAGACCCATCAACCTTCTAATTGAAAGGCCAGAGTCAGAACCACTACACCATAATGCTTCCACTAACAAATGCATGTAGCAGGGAATACCAATGTTAAACACAGATAATTGATTGAGATAAAGTTTTCATTCTTGGGAAATTCCATAAGATGATCAACCTTTTTGTATGTCCGACCACATTTCTCTCACATTTTACTTCACTTTATAAAGTGACCAAGTCATGGTCCTTTGAGAACATAACATACTGTCAAAAGAACAAGAAATCAGAGACAGAAATTTCATGAAGGTCCCACACATAGGGGGTCGGACATACATATTTTATGGAATTGCCTTCTTGAAACTTTGTACAAGACAAAAAGTTCAATGATAACATAAAGATGTCAAAAAAGTCATCTTATCACTATATCATAGCAATAATATATCAAACCAATTGATTTTGAAATGTCTCCATTGCACATAATAAAAGGTATGCCCATATATATACAGATGTAATAAGGAATGAGGATATATCATTACACCAGCATGTATGCTTAACTCGGGAGCTTTTAATTCTATAGAGTACCGAAGCGATGACGTCAGTTGCCATGGTGTCATGGCGGCCTGGTTCTAAACAAATGATTCCGCCGAATGAAAGCGTGTGTTTCTGATAGGAGAAAATGGCTGCTATCGGAATTTGATCGCTTGCAACCGAATTTCTCAGACGAGCTAAAGTCATACAAATGTGTACAAACAATCGTCAGCTGCGACTCTGTTTAGAACCAGCCTGCCATGACACCATGGCAACTGATGTCACACTTAGGTACTCTATTACCATCTGCCACTGCATCGTTCTGCAAGTCCAGTATTCACTAATATCACTTGATTATCCCTTGATCAACAGCACTGCCTTGAAGCAAATTATCGATTGGAACAAGATCAACACCAGTATGGCTTGAAACCAATCAGGGTTTAGCCAACATTGGATGTAGAATAACAGATGCTATGTGTGAACAGTTGGCGAGTCTTGGCATAGACTGGATTCAGGATCAACGCGGTGAGATAGATTAGGATTCTATTACCTAAACCTTCACCATCTATCCTAAAAAATTGATACAAGAGCAATTAGGTTACCCATAAAATACACCTAAAGGCCACCGCACACTCTACTCTTGGTCTGCAACCCGATTTTGAAATATAACGTAGTAGAATTTGATGCTCATACCGAGACATGGAATATCTAACTGTGCAATGTTCTAAATCATGGAACGAATACCTATGTTCAGCTCTGTGACGATGCTATCATCCGTAGGAGAATAAAAGCAAATTTGATATTTAGTCGTAGTGATGTCCTATCAATCGTACGATTGGCTACAATTTGAAACTAATTTGGCATTTACTCCAAAATAAAGGCTTGCAATCTCCTAAAATATTCATATTAGTATTCTTTCGGTTAATCTGAACCTAAAATAAAAAGATACTTTTTATCTACATTTTCAGAAAAATTAGCAAAATGTGATTTATTCCAAAATCAGATCGCGGACCAGTCGTAAGGTGTGCGGTGGCCTTCACACTAGTAACATTTTGTATATCCGATGCAAAGTTTGGATCATGAAAATGAAGGTAGGACTCACTTTTGCCAGGATGCTATGAGGTTGCATCCGATGCCGTTGGTGAGTTTGGATAGTTTTGCTACAAAGTCTATGTCCTCTTCCTGGTAAAGAAGGAAAATAAAGCAGAAATTTATTATATTCATATCAATTTGTGTTAAAATTATAAACGAAAGCACATAATACATTTATGTGTTACAACATGCATTAGAGCTAATCTTGAATCATGAAAATGAACAATATTTTTAAGAGAAAACTTTAAGCTATGGTCAATATATCTATATTAAGAAAGATTGAGTGAGTTTTGAGTTAGCTTGCATCAATCAAATGCTAAAGAATGATGGAATAAAGTTTGAAACCCAGATACTCTGAAAATCACCAACATAGATAAAGAACAGGTGGGCACATGCATCGTCATCATCGTCATCATCATCAACATCGTCATCATCATCATCATCATCATCATCATCACCATCACCATCACTACCATCATCATCATCATCATCATCATCATCAACGTCATCGTCGTCATCATCATCATCACCATCATCATCATCGTTGTCATCATCATCACCATCATCATTATCATTATCATTATGATTATAGTCATAAGCACAGGGGTGGTCATGACTCCAAGACTACAGATTCACATAGACTCACGATCCATCACTCAGCATTTCTGTGGCAATGATCAGACCTACCCCTGATGGTGGTATGACGCCGGAATCCTGCAAGACTTTGGTCACAGACTCCACCAGCTCCGTCTTGGCGACAGGATCCATGCCCTTCTCAATGATCTCATGGAAGCAATCGCATGCGCTCTCCCGGAGAACATCGATGGACAGGTGATGGAGTAGAAGACCCACGAAACGCTCGTTTGCGATCAGACCGATGTCGATCCACGATACATACACGCCGACAACTTCCAGGCACAGACAGGCAAGCTCGGGGTTTGAAGATTCATAGTTCTTCTGTTCGATAAAAAAAATGTGTTTATATGAGAAATATAATTCTTCATTGTAAGAAAGGGGCATTGTGACAGTGATATCAATGTAATAATGCATTTTTGGAAGATATGTTTGAAAATTTTCCAGAACTCCTTTTTATTCAAAAAGATGAATTCCTGATATTGTACTACAATACAGAGTTTTTTATTTACACTCCAAAACAGGTGACCACTGATTTATATGCATCTATATGTTATATTTGAAATTTCAATTAAGGAAGTATTGTTCCTATTGCTTGAATAGCAGTATTGATAATAGCGAACAATGAGTCATTTATGATATCTCATGAGCTTGTTTGCCTGCTTACTGGTCCAATGTTCATATACTGTATGATTCAAGATAAGATGAATAATATATTTTTTTAAAGATCCACAAGGCAAAAAACCATGGATAAATTGGTAGACAACAAAAAATATCACTGTCTACAAATGAAAACTTTTCCTCACTCTTATAATCCCATAAATCATATAATGTATGACAATATATAAACATTTCTCTTTTGATTTAATGACACAACCATAAAGATTCACAAGGTCTTTAGTTACTGGTCCAATGTAGCCACAAACAACCCACACATACAGGAGAATATGAGCCATGCATTCAAGAATAGACCATGACAATAGCAGGAGTATTTCCCGGGCACAAGACACAGCATTGATTGTGAAAGCCAGTAGGTTCTTGTCGGAGATCACAGACAGGAAATACGGAATATGCTTCGGGACATCCTCCAAATCCTCTTGATATCCCTCAATAACTGTTCACCTTGAACTCTTAGTGTACCATAGCATGCAGCCCCAAAGCATGATTTGAGGTAATAGATTTTTACAATAGTGTTTAATACAGTCATCAAATAGAAGAGAGATCTACAAAAAAAAAATGAGATGGGTTGCCTTTTTAAGCAAAATAACCGTCCTTTTTATACTAGATCCTATTAGGAAGATGATGACAATGATGACAATGACGATGATGATGATGATGATGATAATGATGACGATGATGATGATGATGGTGATGATGATGGTGATGATGATGATAATGATGATGATCATGATGATGTTAATGATGATGATGACGACGATGACAAAGAAGAAGACGATGATGATTATGAGTGATGATGATGTTAATGATGATGACGACGATGACAAAGAAGAAGACGATGATGATTATGAGTGATGATGATGGTGGTAATGGTGATGATGGTGATGATGATAGCAATGATGACAATGCATGTGCCCTGTTCTTATCTATGTTGGTGATTTTCACAATATCTGGGTTTCAGTATTGATTCCGTCATTCTTTATTGTTATAAGCAAATCCTTCTGATTGGCTGATAGCAAATTAGTCAGTGAAAAAAACTGACAAAACTTTATTTATGCAACACTTCTCAATAGAAACATCCCAAGAGCTTGGTTTTACTCGGAAAACACTGAACATATATCAACAAAGTTACATATTTCATAGAGGCATACTAAAATTTTGCTGACCTATCTAGATAAGTTCCATATCTAATAATGTGTCACTGAGCATGACCAGACATGATAATGAAAAGCATTGTTTCTCAATCTTCTATCATGAGAATTAACCTGTAGAACACCACATTATTTCAATCACACATTTTCTTAAGACCTTTGGCTGAGTTGTCCTAGGACTAAATCGGTTAAGAAAATGATCTTGAAACATGGAAAGGAACAAACAAAGTAAAAAAAAAATGACAGGACACAAAATATCTCAATACCTTTGAAGTTAAATCAGCAAAAATGAGGGGATAGGGGGAAGATTCTGATTTCCAACAGATTTTTGTTTCAACCCCCGAGGAGCTTGCCTCCGTAATTCGATAGCGAAGTGATGAAATCATTCCGGACACAAAGGGGCTGAACCCTGCATAACCCTTTTCAAATATAAGCCCTTGTTTCTTCCCAATTGGCACTGCCGATCAACTCCGACAGCTCCTGCAACTAACGGCTACAGCATTCGAAACACCTTTCAGACAGGGAGGAAGTCGTTGAGAAAAGGAGGAAATTCAATTAAGCCGCACAATACAAAAAAAAAGCTCCCTGGCACAATGAACATCAAGAAAACGGTTCTCTGATCCGCTCTGGCAAGGGGAAGGTTGGCCGATCATCCCCCTTCTGTTTAAACAGCACAACTTGTTGGGGGAAGTAAATGCCAACTGCTCTCTTGGTTCGTAGCAGGATTCTGCGAATGTAGTGGAACCAAATTGAAGATTACGATCTAATGGATAGCTTCCTAATTTAGTTTCCTGTGCACTTGGTGATAGAAGTTGGTCTGAGGAACTGGTTTGATGTTCCTTTGATACTTCTCACTTATCTGTATTTCTCAAGGGATAATAAGGGGATGTTATTCTAAGAAATGTGGGGAGGAATAAGGGGGAGAGGGTTGAGGGTGGGGGAGAAGGCAGTTGCTCCTCGAGTGTAAGAGAGAGTGGTTCAATCTTCAGGTGGAACTGCTTGAAAGCTGTAACCTTAGCTCTGGTTTAAATCATGGTTTACAGTTGTGGTTGAATATGTGTAGCCCAATGTCGCACAAAACTTAAATAGTAGGTAATTTCTGCACTTGTGCTATTTAAAAATTTGACAATCATTGGTGGATAAGTTTGTTTCAACGATACAATTCAGACCAAACTTCAAGATGTAATTTCAATTGTGTTATCAAAAAGGTATATGTATCAATAGTAGTCTAACGAAGCCTATTACAGGACCCCTCATTACACAATTGATTTCACTGGAGAATGGTATCCCTTAAGGTCTGTGTCAACTATAACAGAGAAGCTTATAGAATGCATAACACAAGTTTATTCTTGTGTAACCCAAGTACAGCAATACACTGGACTTGTTACATTATTTCTAAACTACTTCTTCATATTTATTAATAAAACTATGTTCAATATAAAAACTTAATATCTTTTAGAGTAACAGGTGTCTTTGATCTAGTGTAGGTAGGTAGAGCAATGTTTCATACGATTTTTTATCAATACCAAATGCTATGAATATATGGTGATCTGTTCTAGGCAAATCAGATTGTAGGACTTCAGAATCTTATCATGGTAACTTCAAACCTGCCATTCATGAAACCAGGACAAGGAAGAAGAAGAATAAACAACATTGGAATGTTCTACATTCTTTTACTATCTAGAGAAATACATCATTAACCATGAACTTACAACTGACAAGTCTGCTGTATTAAAAAATTCAATGAAACTGCAAGGATTCATAAACTCATAACCGGGGCCCTGGCAAAGTATATCGAACATAAGATTTTTTTTTAAACACTTTTACTGAAGACATACATCATTAACCAGGAACTCAAGTTCATCAGTGCTAAATCCACCAAGTCACTACCTCTTGTAATTGATGAAACAATGATAATTGCCTCGCTGTAGGAATGGATGACACACAGAGGTGCTCAAAAGTTAGTGAACCCCCACCAGAAAAATGAAAATTTTTTCAAGTTCTGCCACATTTAAAGGTAAATTCCAGTTCTGGTAACAATCTCAAAATGACTTTTTACAGAATCTAATATAATGACCACCCAAGTGTCTGTTTGTATGAATAGAAAATATGTGCCAAAGGATTCTGGAAGAAATTGTGTAATTGCTGAGAAATAAGCAAAATAAGCGCGGATTCGGTCACTTCCGTCAGGTCTTTATTCCAGCAATAATAATACACTGTCCCACGTGTGCCTATCTGTGCTGGCGATCTTCAGTGTGATCGTATTTCAGCTTAGATTTTATGATTTCACAAAGTTCAGTTTATGTAACTGTACCAGATCTAGATCCACGATGATATAGTCATACTTAACCTTGGTTTTACAGACTTTCTCAAGAAATTAGTGTTTTACTGCAACTACTGTAATTTAGCTTTAAAATATCTAATTGTGAAGTCAAGTGATAGAATATTCCATTAAATTTCAATAAAGTTTGTTTCTCTGGGCTCGCCAAACATTGAAGTGTTGTTGCTTACATTCAGCACTCAGCATGAAGGAGCACATTCTGTGGTGGGTTTCACTAACTATTGAGCACAACTGTATATCTGACAACAGCTCACGACTCTTTGCATTTCCGGCTTACTTTAATTCTTCCTTTACTTTTTCAATTTCTATTTTCCAATTCACTTCCCACATCCTATCTATTCTATTTCTTGGAATCTGGAACAGATATGTGTTGCTGAAACACGATCTCTCTACAGGCCACACGCTGTCTTTCCCTTCCATCAATCAATCGATCACTTCACGACGGTCTCGTCTTTCTGAGGTCCTCTTGATCGAGGGATGGCATCATCCCTCGAACACTGCCCCCATGAGACGCACCCTCTCTCCGTGAATCATGACTTGGCACACACACACGCACGTAAATATCACTACTGTTTGAACATCAGACAACGGCCCTCGGCCAATTGCGTTACATAACAGATGACATCAATGAGTGATCACACTTGTTCTTCAAAGGCCGTTCTTTGATCTCGTGAGGCACTATTTTATAGTGTATCAATCGGAGGGACTATTATGATGGGCATGACTAATTGACCTGAGAAACCTCTGTGATATTCTTCTTATTCTTGCAGAAAATCACTGGCATAAGAAAGCTGAATACGAAGATACCACAGATTATGATTTTTTTTTCAAGTTTACTAATAGTTTAGTGTCAAATTTCATATTTTCAAAGAAATACATTTTAATGCTCAGCTAAATCAGACAATATTGCACATTTTCAACAAAGTTCTGTGTTCACATGCAAAGTTGAATTATTCATCACATGCTTTTGCACAATTTTCAAACCTTGCAAATGGAACACAAATTTATACACTGAAAAATTACCCATGTTTCCAGAATTTAAATGAGACACAAGTTTTACACATGTGGAAATGTGAAAAGCTAAGATCGTTTCTTGAAAATATTAATATCCTTTCTAAAAAATGTTCAGTTCTGACAAGGCTCTCGTTTTGGTATGCTAAGTCACAATCAATTATGTGTAAATTATGCATCAATTCCAGAATACTCTAACTATTTCAATTACTTACAAGTATCTGGAACCAAGAGTTGACCAGGTCCTGGATACACTTTTCTCTCATATCATCCTTGAGTTGATTATTCCTTATTGTTTCCTGGAAAACAATTTCAAAACAAATGAAAACTTTTAGATATAAATAACCTCGACAGACCTTATACACATGACACCATGGAGCATTGTGGCCCAGTGGATTAGTCTTCTGACTTTGAAACAGAGGGTCATGGGTTGGAATCCCAGCCATGGCATAATTTCCTCCAGCAAGAAATTTATCCACATTGTGCTACACTCAACCCAGGTGAGGTGAATGGGTACTCTGCAGGATTAATTCCTTGAATGCATGAGTGCTGAAAGGCAGCTCGAGCTAAAGCCGGAATAATAACAACGTGCCTCGGAATAGAATATTTCTAGATAGATGCCCTATATAAATGCCTATTATCATTATTATTATCATAATCTCATAGCGCCTTCCCTCAGATATAGGAATACGCCAAAACAGATTTGTCAGAGATGCCCTAGCTGCTAATCATTAAATGCATGCAAGGTAATTGGTTCAGCTTCTAACATGACGGCGCGTTGACATCAATGTGTAAGGTCTATTCATCAAAGTTTACATCTCACATGAATGTAACATAGAAGTAGATCATCTTATATACTTGAAAGATTTAAAGACAAGAAATTTATGGAAGAGAGAGGCACTTTCTTGTAATAGTCTATATACATTCTCAGATATTTTATACTGGAGGAATAAGGAACATGATGGTGGATGGTATGTTATAGCATCAACCTTATGATGTTATAACATCAAGCATCAATCTGTGATTGAGATTCTGTAAATACAAACATGTATGCAAGGACATACATTTTCCAAATAAATGAATAAACTCTTTCATTCACAAATAGTGAACTATCTTTTTCTCATAACCTCAAGGGCAAAATAAGTTTGATATGTATACCCTACCCTCAAGTTATCAAATTGCTCAAATATCTTGAGTATCTACATTGGATAAAATCAGTGCATCAATGGACTTTTAAATGGTGGATACAGTCTTTATTTTGTTTTTCTTTTGGAGGGAGGAGTGGGGGCTTAGTTCAGCCTATTTTTTTCTTGTTTTGATATTTCTTTAAAGGACAAGTCCACCCCAACAAAAAGTTGATTTGAAAAAAAGGAGAAAAATCCAACAAGCAAAACACTGAAAATTTCATCAAAATCGGATGTAAAATAAGAAAGTTATGACATTTAAAGTTTTGCTTAATTTCACAAAACAGTTATATGCACATCCTGGTCGGTATGCAAATTGGCAGACTGATGACGTCACCCACTCACTATTTCTTTTGTATTTTATTATATGAAATATGAAATATTCCATTTTTCTCCTCCTTGTCAAGTGAAACAAAGTTTTATTTCTCCCTGAATATGTGGATATTACCATTATTTTAACAGTTTATGGTTAAGTTAAGTTGGTCCCTATTGTCAAATCTGTAAAAATTGAAATATTGTATTATTCAAACAATAAAAAACAAAAGATATAGTGAGTGATGGACATCATCGACTCTCTCATTTGCATATCGCTGAGTTGTGCATTTAACTGTTTTGTGAAAAATAAGCAAAACTTGAAAATGTCATAACTTTCTTATTTTACATCCGATTTCGATGAAATTTGCAGCATTATGTTTGTTTGATTTTTCTCTATCGATTCTAATCAACAATTTTCTGGGGTGGACTTGACATTAAAGACCCAGGTGCGGAATGTGGTATTATTGACCCTGCAACATAAAATATATAACTCAAAAGCACAAAGAAGTATTACTTCACAGAAATTTAAAATCAATTGTAAAGATGGTGTGCATCTCTTTCAGTTACAGAAACCTGAAAATATACCTCTTGCGAGTGGATGATCTCCCGGTCAACGACCTCGGTGTCAATGGCCAGCAGTACCCTTAGGTACATGTCGATGGCCGCTTCGCCGACCTGAAGCATTTGTAGGAGGTCAGAGAAGAATGTCGGCCACCGGTGTGGGAAGTCGTTGATGAACATGAGGGAGAAGAGCTGAGCTGCCTTGTTTCTGACAAAACTCTTCTCTTCTTGGGTGGCCATTGTCTGGAAGATAGGTTGGATAAAAATGGTTATTAAAAATATGCGATTGAACGACTGACTGGTTCACGGTAAATGAGGATATACAAATTCATGGATGTTTCAGTCCTGGGTGAGGGGGGGGGGCGTTTCAAAAAGATTTAAAGCCAGACTTAATACTTTGTTAAATCCAGGCGCGGATCCAGGGAGGGGCACAGGGGGCACATGCCCTTTTGAGAAGAAAAATTAAAATTTGTAACCGAGGTGTGCCCCCTCTTTTGAAACTGAAGACCTTTTTTTTTTTTTTGCTTGTCAAATTTTTTTCGGGTATCCGCCCCTGGTTAAATCCTATCCCCCCCTCCCATCTTGGGGGCATATTCTACTATGAATTTTTGTTAGAGACAAAAAGAGCGAAGATAGTGAAGAGTGAAACAGTTTGACAACAGCAGAGAAAGTGAATGATATATGATCCCCCATCTAAGGGTATGGATACGTATGAAAAACTGTGAAATAGGACTCTTTATACTTTGCTTTTGAAAGTACACGAACAGAGATGTCAAAGACCTATTACCCAGAAGAGAGTATGTACCCCCCCAAAAAAAAAGCAAAGAAAGTGGAATAGGGATCTATTACTTTGGTTATACCTATAAACTGACAGGGCTGGCCAAGCAGACAGTGACTTAAGGACTCCCAAGCAACTGCTACCAAAATTTTCTCAAGGATTACTTGCATGACATACCTGCATATGAAGCCATGTCATCAGGGTTTGTTTCAAGAGTTGTTGATCGGCAGGGTCAGCTGTCACATATCTGCAATAAAAATGTAAGAAACTGTACAGCCATCATTCTGCAACACATTCATTAAAGAATAGATGAGTAGTTTAGGTCTTGAGCTGGTGCAAAGTGAAAAGCAACTGTGGTACAATGGCGCTTAAAAATTTAATAGTGAGCCCCACCAGAAAATGACCATATTTATAGTGTTCAAGTTTTGTGTACTTAATTGTGAAGACAGGTGATAAAATATTACATTCAACACTCAGCATGAAGGAGTGTATTTTGTGGTGGGGTTCGCTAATTTTTTTTTTTTTAGCACAACAGTATATCAGCTTTAAAGGACAATGAAACCCTTGAAACCAGCTGAATCCATTTCAAAGAGAAAAATCAAAGAAAAATATTGTTGAAAGTTTGAGGAAGATTGAATGAATAATAAGAAAGTTATGAGCATTTGAATATTGAGATCACTAATCCATGTAGATCCTCCCATTGGCAATGCGACCAAGATCTGTGATGTCACACACGTACAACTCCCTCATTACTATAGTACTTATTTCACTTATATTCTCACTTTATAGAGTCTATCACAAGGTGAGGTGTTCTCTTTATGAGATGACAAGTACAGAGGTTTCACAACATTATATCATTGATGAATCGTTTGTCATATGATTAGAATGAGCAAAAAGAGATGTTTTGGGGTATATTTTCAGTGTCCAAATGGGAGAGTTGTACGTGTGTGACATCACAGATCTTGGTCGCATTGCCAATGGGAGGATCTCCATAGCATTAGTGATCTCGACATTCAAATGCTCATAACTCTTTTATTGCTAGTCCTATTTTACTCAAAGTTTTGTTGATCTTATTCTTTGATTTTTCTGCTTTCACAAAAGCTAACTTGCTCCAAGAGTTTCATTCTCCTTTAAGAGTCATCAATATAGGTAACAAAAATGACCCCAAAAAAACCCTGCAGATGTCTCTTCAGGGGCAGCGGAGCGAAGTTGAAAGTAGGGGGGGCACAAGGAAAAAGGGCACTTTTTCTTTCGAAAAGGGCACTGTCTTAAAAGCAAATAAAAAATGACTCATCTACAGTGGCGTAATGGGCCCAAATTTTTGAGGGGGCTAGATATGTCGTATAAGAAGAGTTTCATAATGAGAATCCAACTTTGTGATAGATTAGGATTACTCGTACATTTTTTCCTTCATAGGTAGATTCAAGAAATTTATTTCATTTCCATGACAAATCTAAATTGCCAATGGGAGGATCTCCATAGCATTAGTGATCTCAACATTCAAATGCTCATAACTCTTTTATTGCTAGTCCTATTTTACTCAAACTTTTGTTGATCTTATTCTTTGATTTTTCTGCTTTCACAAAAGCTTACTTGCTCCAAGAGTTTCATTCTCCTTTAACCCTAATAAGACTGGGGGAGGCTGATTCAGCCCCCCTTGTAATCTTTGTGATAAATCCGCCGTGCAAAATTATTTGACCACATCGCTCACTGACCTTTCACTTCTCTCACGACAAGTCTCTCACAACTTTTGAGACCATGATTGTGACCCCCCGGGTACGTGGTTCCGAAATCACACAACATTTCATAAGTGCATGCAGACCCCAAATTGCTCAAAAAGGTGAATTTGTATACAAATCCAATGCAAAAAGTGTTTTTAGCCAAAATTCATAATGTATCAATATTTTTCATTTCCTAATTATAAATATAATCAAGTAATTTCATCTTGTTTATGATTAAAATAAACTCCCTGACAATTTCCATTGAAAAAAAAAACAATAAAAACAAAAAGTCAAAAAACAAAGAAATACATAAGAAATTTTGAAAACAATAAAAGAAATGTGATGTTGAAATTTTTTTGAAGTACATTTGATCAGATATAAAGAGTATAAAGAGTATTTGTTAGGGGCATTAAGTTAATTAGAGACCGAGATCATAATGGGGGGCTGAATCAGCCCCCCCCCCTCCCCCCCCCCTCCCCCCCCCCCTCCCCCCCCCCCCCCGTCTTCTTAGGTGTCGAAATAGTCCAGTCTATTGAGGGTTAATATTTGTTTAAGGATCGTAGAGATGTAGTTCAATCTGTATGATATACATAATATACCTTCACACAAAACCTTGCTATTACTGACCTTTCAATTGATGATATAATTCCTAGACAGAGATGAAAAACAAGACATGAATTGGTGAGAAAGACCAATAATTTACCCATGCCATTCCAAGAATTTTTCTTTTCTCGTAGGGAAAATATGGACTTGAGCTTACCACAGAAAATTAATGAGGAAGGTTAATAATTGAGCACCTTAAAACAAGGCAAATAAATATACTTTGACTTACCGTTCATTGATGAAGTGTTCCAGAACTTGAAAGCAGAAGAACTTGATGTGATCATTCTCATAGACCCCCTGAGTGATAGCTTCCGCACATAACTTCCATCCATTGTCAGACTGCTTCAACTGCTCAAAGTACGCCAAGGCCTGTACAGGAAACATGAGTGGTCAAACAAAAAACGATAATCAAATGAAATACGTGAACCGGCACAGCCCTTGAACATCTGAGCGACAACCAAGAAGAAAAAGGGTCACAGTTGGTAGTTAAGGTCCAGATTTAGAATCCAGTGTAGTCCAGAGGAGGCCCTGTCATTTCAGAGTAAAATCAGCGTCGGCTGAGAGTTGAGAGAGTTTGGCTGTCGAGGACCAGTCATGACGCGAGTGAGGTGCATGAACGATAAAAGAGCGGCCGAGGTTCTTGTGGAAAGGATGAGTCGACTGTCCAGTCATCAAGCCAACCAATCCAGAGAGAGAGAGAGACCCGCTGCTACAAGTTAGATCACACATACAGACCTTGTTCTTTTTTCAGTCTTTCTTCTCTCTTTCTCGTCTCTCTTTTATTTTGTAATTCTACTTTTAAGAAGTTGTGGAAACGTATTTATTCGTTTGTCTGTTACTGATCCCATTACAGGAAATGATGGATTGAAATGTATTTGAGAAGCATATTCACACATTATATGATTCAATTAAAATCTGAGGGGTTGAATACACCATAACTTGTACTTTCCTCAAGGCAATTTCATGATGCCCTTTTATACCTTGTGTTTAGCCTCATGTGCCACGATAAAGATGGTTTGATATGTGTATAACAAGTCTTTTTTTTACATTAAATCAAGATTTTAAGCATTTTGATAGGATTGCAGTGACAGGACTGAAATCTAAATTGCGTGAGGAAGGTCTGGAAAGCAACTACTGCCCAAACAAGTGAGATACTGAGGGGCGTGCTGTCACTACATCAACAGGTGGCAGAGCACATCTTCCAATGGAAGAGTGACTGAGACAGAGGGGGCCTCTCTGATCACCTTGCTAGCTACATGTAGGTTGGATGCCCACAGCACTACTGCTACTACAGATGAGGCAGCAGCCTGGATAAGGCATGACTCACTTTTGCTCACCCACAATCACTCAAGGATAACCCCTCTATTGTTTTTTCTCTTCCCTCCTCTCTCTCTCTCATCCATCTCTCTTCTCCGTCTGCCTCTCTCTATTAAAACAAAATCCCTTCTTCAAGTTTCCTGTATACTTTACAATATCTGTTTCATTGTCTATTTCTCAGTAACAATGTAGTGTTTCCCTTTGCCTTGCCTCCCATCCTCCCACGCTTTCTACCTGTTGGAGGACTTCACCTCATCCTCCAGGCACTTGGGCAAACCCCGAGAGGCATCCGCAAGACGTTTCAATAATAGAGAATTGCCATTTGGATTGATCTTGTTTGTCATTGCCTCTTGGGTCTCACTCCATACAGTGTACATGTATCTATCATGATTTTTTAATTCCCTACAAAACAAAACTAAACTTAAAGCATATATGCACCATGTCAAAGTTGATGAAGTTTTTCTTTTCTTTCAAACTAAAAACAATCAATAACACAGTGCTGAAAGGGACAGGATTCTCCCGGAAAGAGATTTCTAATGTCTTTTCCAATACAAGGAATGACAATAAATATGATTCATATTTTCAAATATTTTTGAGCAGGCATCTCTGAATAAGCAACTTAAAAACTGTACTTTTTTTCTGTTTCAAGTGTGTTCAAACTAAAATAACCACTGTCCAAAGAATCACGATGTTAAAGCATGTTCCAGCAAATATAATCATTATCAAGAATATAGACTTTTGAGCCCTTTTCTGTCCAAATCTCGAGGGCTGGAATGCAATCATGTTTATTAGTCGATGACCTCACTTCACTCCATTATATTCGGCATTCATTCAAACATATGTATAAAAATGATCCGTGGTTGAATTTTATTCAGGGGTCAAAGTATAGCAATCATGAGAAGCGATCGGGAGGGTGGGAGACATTCCCCCCCCTCAAATTTCCAATTTTGCACAGCAACTTACAGGAATATGGAAGGGGATCCTCTCTTGTTTGTCAAAGGTCTCAAAATCCAATGAAATTGCTGTGCATGATACCAAGTCAAAGATCAAAATTCAGTGAGAATAAAGATTATAAATTTTGTTAATTAATGCATTTTTGCAAAACATGTTTCCCAATTTGACTAAAACATGAATCATCATTTCTGGGAAATTACTTAAATACAGGCTGAAAATCACTTTGAATACAGTTTCAATCCCTATTACATCTGTTCTTACCCTGTTGCGATCTTCGGCGGTTGCGAAAGACCCAAGTCCCTCGAGTGCTTGCTCATTCATATCGGTGAAGCCAGCAGTACAGGTTGTGGTTTCTCCTTGGTCAACTCATCACAAAATGAAATTATCTGTGACAATAGAGAACAGAGATAGACAAACATGATTTTATACGGTCTATTTTGGAAATAAGGTTCTACTATACGCTGAATACTGTATGAATATTTCATGGTGGTTTCATTTTGGCAACTTTGCATCCACGATATACATACAAAGTGAATGAAAAGGCAAAAAGAAAATATAGTTTTTTAATTTCCCATCTTGAAGCAAAATCGTGAATACAGTATAGTTCATGTGGAATTATATTATACTTGTTATCATAGGCCTTTGTTACATTTTTTCATTTGCTTACATGTATTTCTCCTGATTATGGTGTAATATTGAAGTGCAGGTTTGAAATATAAATTATAAGTACAATATGATGGTTTTTTTACTTTCAAATTCAGATACCACCTGCCAAATTAATTTTTGGTACACTTTTTTTAGGTGTACTTATACCCACTCATGTGTACAAAAAAAAAAGTATATTATTAGCAACAAATGAATGAGAGGATCTAAGTTTTACAAATATACATGTACACGTATGTCTCATGTTTCAGTCATAATTGTTATCAAGTATGATATTCTATAATAAATGACCAACAAAAGATATTTATACAAATTTATTGTACATTCTGCATCCAACTGTTCCAACACAATAAAACATTAATATCAAGAATAATTGTTTGAGATGGATCAGTGCAATAATTGCTACTTTTTCTATCAATACAGTACCAATCATTTATTGGTATACATTGTATTTGTAAATTTGTTGGTAACCAGCGAGCACCAAATTTCCATTTAGTTGGACAATAAATTCAATTCAATTCAATTCTGCTTTATAAGTGGGTAGAGACCGGATACGTTTTGATTGGAAAAATTATAATTATAATCGAACTTAATCCCACAAACAGCCACCAACTATTCCAAAGTGTCTCTCATCAAGCAACAAATACAATAATTGTACCAAACAAAATATTATCAAAGTACAATATCTTTTTCTCTCTTCTCCCTATTCCCTGCCTTCCTACCTTCTTGCTCTATCTTCCTCTTTCCCTTTCCTTTCTCCCTCTTCCCCCTTGCTCTTTTCTTGTCTCTCACTCTTTACCCCTCTTTATCCTCTTCCCCTTCTCCTTTTTTGCTTTTTCTTCCCCTATCTATTTCCTCTCCTCTCTCTCTCTCTTCTTTCCCCTCTTTCTTTCTCTCTCTTGTCCCCACAATATTCCCATCTCTTACCTCTCATCTTCACTTTTACCCCTCTACCTTTCTTCTGCTCTTTTCTCCTCAATCATTCCTCTTCTACTTCTCTCCGATTTCTTCTCCCTTGCTTCCTCTTTTCCTCCTCATGCTTCTTCTCACTCGTTCCTCCTTAATTTCTACTCCTTTCCATTTATTCTCTCTGACACCGTTCTCACTACGTTCCTAAAACTAGTTTAGTGGAAACTAGTTTAACGCGTAGTGAGAACGGTCGAAGCGGTCTTGGAAGCGATCTTCCAAACCAGTTCGGAAAACCACCTCGCAATGTAGTTTTCAAGATCGCTTTGCCTCGTCAAACTGGTTTTAGCATGAGGACGCAACCGTTCTTCGGGAAACGATCTTCGCACATTTTGAGCGCGCTACTCCACACGACAGGTGTAGAATGCTTACGCTGCAGTTTCGAATTTCGCGCGAAATGTGTCACCCCACTGAGAGCGTTTCCATAGTAACAAGATCGCTTTACGTGAAGTGATTTTGAAAACCACTTTCGTGTGATCAAGTGGGAACGCTAGCAAAGCGATCTTCCATACTGGTTTCCAGAATCGGTTTCCAGTAAATTAGATTTCGAAAGCGTAATGAGAACGGCCTCTCTGTCTCTTGTTTCTGTAGATCCCTTTGATTCTCTCTCCTTTTTTACTTTCTCCTAACTTATCAATAGATTTTCAATTCACCTCTAAATAATAGAAATTCAGATAGCAACTACATGTAATCTCTAGATGTGCATTGTTCTCACATTGTGGGCTCCATCAACCCCCCCCCCCTCTCACTTCTAATCTATTCCACTCCCCTTTCTTCCTTTCTGTACATGTTATGAATGAACAAACATTCTTACACTATGACAACACATGCTGATGGTAGACATGTCAGAAATTATGACGCCTCTGCGGTGTAGCACATACATCTATAGTATTTGTCATTACACAACTGTCACAAGGTCGATGAGTGACATATATCAAACCTGTCAATGACGTATAACTATATGTGATGAAGGTATCATATTCGTTATATCGCCGATTGGTCCCCCACCACTCTGTCTACGGCCTGTTTATACCTGAGTCCCGTCTTACAAAGAGTTATGAATGATCCGATCAATCGTAATTATTGACGGCCAGCAACGTCAACATCTATTATGCATGTTTGTTCATAATATTTTTTAGCTATGATGCATATTCATGCATTCATTGTTTTCTTGAAAATTCACTGCGCTTCTTTTTGCAAACAGAGGACATTGTGCAAGTTTTTTAGAGTTATGATTGATCGGATCAATCATAACTCTTTGTAAGACGGGGCTCAGATGGTCTTATTCCAATTTGTCAACTGATTCAACCTTTTGGTCTACTTGCTACTTTTTTTTTGTATTATTTCAAACTGAAATAAGCATGAAATTACTTGTTTTTAATGTCCAAGTCCATTTCAACCAGGCTTTTCAGTGTGAATCCTACATGTAGTCAGAAACTTTTTTTTCTTTTCACCCTCCAGTTCTGCCGAGACAAAGAACTTTACAAATTACTACTGACAGTTGGAGAGAAAATGAGCATAATGGACATGATAAAGAATGACATGACGTCTGGCCCCATTCTCATTACAGTCCTAAAACCAGTTTAGTGGAATCTAGTTTTGGAACGTTGGAAGCGGCCTTGGAAGCAATCTTCCAAACCAGTTTGGAATACCACCTCGCGATGTGCTTAAACTAGTTTAGGTGTAGATGAGGACATAACCATTCTTTGGAATGCTAGTAAAGCGAAAACTGGTTTTAAGGGAAACCAGTTAAAGAAAGTATAGTGAGAATAAGTCTCTGTTTCCTTCACTGCAACTTGGGCATTTTCTCAATCTCCACCACTGTTCAATATTTTGTAAAAGTCAACATGTGTATAACTGAATGTTAAATGTGACTGACTGTCTAATAACCATAGGAAGAACTGTTTGGGGAAGAAAAAACTTTGAATGCTGTAAATTTTTAAAGAGTGATGATTTGAAACTGTGTTAAGTGTCAAGTCCATTGCCTAGAATTGCCAAGTAGTGGAATTACACTGAAGCAGTGGACACCAATTTCATCAAGGTACTTTTGAATCCACAGAATGCCATCATTCAATCTGCATCATTGGAACGATTCTTACAACATGTGAAATCTTTCTCATTAAAAACATGAGTTGTTATTCCTACATGAGAGATAACAATTGTTTCTACATGAGAAGCAACTATAGCACATGCCAAGAATGTGACTGAAGGCTTTCAATGGCAGCCCTGCGAGCCAAGCGTTCTTGATGCATCGCGGGATGACGAGTACGCTGGATGACAGGCTTTGAGCGAGGGAGAAGCCTGCCCCCTCGCTGGAGGACACAGGAAGTAGGTGATTAGTAGTCGGCTTCAGACAGAGCCTGACATCATCTCACCTTGGCGATGTTCACACGGCTGATATTCACTTGGTTTACAAGTAATTGGTCTACTATAGTCCATATGGGCTAAAACTGCTAAACCCATTTGGTCTTATTGCCGTTTCATCTACATTACACTTGGATAAAACCCACTTTGTCCACTTCTCATATAGTCTCATGCCTGATTTGCCTAATTTCCACTTCATCTTCGTATTAATTTTTATTATGGTAAATTAAAATTTGGTTCTTAAGCAGTTGACAGTTTATCTACCTACATAGACGATCAATTGGAGCTATTCGAACAAGAGTTACAAGACTTTAATAATTGCTAGGCAAAGGCTTTGCATCCTACCAGGTATCCATTAACACCTGGGTGGAGAGTGGCAAAGTGTGGATTGACGCCTTCCCAAAGGACACTTGGCCGCAGTGGGATTTGAAACACACAGCCCTCCGCTTACAAGACGCGAGTAAATTAATGTCCTGACTTCTGCATACATGTATATCCCAGTTCTTTTTGAGAGATTTTTTTTTGTAACTAAAAATCTATAAATAGCCTCCATGCCAAATCAAAGTGAAGTAGACTATCCTAATGAGCATTTGTACATGAGCATGGGCAGATATGGGATAATTTCAACCAAAAAATTACTTTTTTTCTTTCCAGGGCTCTTTTTGGAGAAACTTAAAAATTTTCCAGGGCTACTTTTTCATTTTCCAGGGCTCTTTTTCCACTTTCCAGGGCTACAATTTCTTGAGCTATTTCGCGGCTTTTTTGCGTGTGTGTGTGTGTGTGTGTGTGAGGGTGTGTGTGTGTGTGCCACATTGAAGGGATGGTGGTCAGCAGTGCAGGGCAGGCTCTGCTTTAACAAGATGTACTGTACATGCGGTGCGTTCAACGCTAGCGGGCGTGTATATTTTGCTTATTACATGACGTCATCCAGCCACTGCCGAGATCGAGAGCCAATTTATGAATGAAAATATAGTAAGCATGCGCAGTGCAAGCCTTCCATAGCCCCACACAGTATTCCACCAAAACAAGTGTGCAATACTCTATCACCTCGTACCAAAATCGACCTAGAATTTCACTTTCCTATAATTTATATGAATTATGAAAGGTATTCTCGGAGGATCTATTTTCTCACCGATACCGAACAGGTAAGCGAATTTCGATTACTTCTTGATTTTCGGTCAAAATCTTACGAATTAGCGTTGATATAGCATCGTGTTCGTTGGAGTTTGTAGAGTCTATCGCAACGTGTACAAAGTCAATTGATTTCCGGGTTTCGGAGCGTCGCGTGAATATGCATGAAATTGCCGAGTCTCGATAATTTTCGATCGATACTGAAGCGATCCGATCACGAACCAAGACCATTTCCCGCGTTGACAATGTGACCGGATATTGTTATCGCTATCGATACTTTCGCACGCAGTCCGAAGGAATTATTTTGGCGACCACGTAGTCATGACGTGATCTGCGCGATTGGCCAATCAGCGGTCTCCGATTCGCTGAGCCGAGACGGTCTATTCGTTGTACACAGTCTATGGACAATTTGCCACTGTGAAATATACAGTGTTGACGGGGGCGATTATGAGTTTTGCAGTCGCCCTCGTGTGAATGTTTTTAGCCCTTTTCTGGGGCTCTTTTTGGACTTTCCGGGGCGAATTCGCCCGCCGCCCCCGTGTAATTTTTTGGTTGGATAATTTGTACCAAAATCTAAAAACCACCGACATAAAACTCTGTGAGGATTGCCCGACATAACATTAGCAACACTTGATTGATGCAAACTGTATTCCAAATATCAAGACTCATTGACTATAAAATATTGGTGAAGAGAATGCATTGACTCAATAGGTGGTTTCAAACCGCCTCGATCACAAGAATCCCCGTTAAATTACGAGAACTTTTTTAGGCTGAAAAATACCCATTAATTGTTCCTGCATTCACACCGCCCTGAAACATACCCTTCGGAATAAGTTCCTGAAGTTACGAGCATGCGCAGTATGGTCTGATAAGCAGCAAGGCGCGAAATTCAAAATCACTAGCCCAGCAGCAACCCATGCACGGCGCCGCACCCAACGACACGCTGGGCTAAAAGTTCCCGTAATTTGCTTCCAGACCGCCAAAATACCCACGACCTTGGAAAAATCCCCGCGAAAGTTCTCGTAATTTCGCCAAGTACCTACTATTTATCGGGTATTTTCTTTCGGGGATATTACGCGTAGTTTGCTTTCACACCGCCAAAATACCTGGTATTTTCTGATCGGGGTAAATTTCCCGATCAGAGAATACCTGGAACTGGTGAACTTCGAGGCGGTCTGAAACCACCTATAGATCCTCATAGCTGAAAGGTAGATACATTCACTCAAGGTGCATTCCATGATGTTCCCTAGAGGCATCTACCTTTCAAAACGGATATCGAGCAATTCATGAAACCCCTATTACTCTGTATCTAATCCGATTCATAAGGTCCTATATCACCAAGAGCCATCTCTGCGATGCTTGTTTAGCTTGAGCTGACGCGGTTTGCCCACTTAGCAGCTCACAGAAATGCCAGATACCGATGCATCTCACCTGGGTCTGGTACAGCACAATGTGGATCAATAACTTGCTGAAGGAAAGCATGCCACAGCTTGGATTCGAACACACAACCCTCTTTACAAGAGATGAGTCAGAATCATTCGACCATGATGCAGCTAAAATGACTGGATTTGTATTTCAAATGTGCAAACATATTGAACTACAATTATGAGTTATGAGACTGAACACACCTGGGACATCAAACATAGCCAAACTTTGAACTCTCTAATACACGACAATTACCTTCGGGCATGTGACATTTATCAAAAATATTCAATGTAAATGGAAACTAGACACGGTCCAAGCACCTGGTTGATGTGATAATGTGAAGCGATATGGCCCAGTGGATTATATTAGTCTTCTGACTTTGAAACAGAGGGTTGTGGGTTCGAATCCCAGCCATGGCATCAATTCCTTCAGCAAGAAATTTATCCACATTATGCTGCACTCAACCCAGGTGAGGTGAACGGGTAGACGGCAGGATTAGTTGCTTGAATGCACCGAGCACTGAAAGGCAGTTCGAGCTAAAGCCGGGGTAATAATAATAAACAATGCGCCTCGGAAAATAGTATTTCTAGATAGATGGTGCTATATAAATGCCTATTATTATTATTATTAATTTCTGACTCTGATTTTGGTGTTTTTTGTGAAGTGTCTTCACAACAAAAAAATATCTAAATAAAAAATTTGTCCTCTCACTCCTCTGATGCTACGATGACTATCAAACTGTCAACTCTGAATTTGAATTATAGGCCTAGAAGTTATCACAAAGTGGAGGTACTGACCAACAAATAAATGCACTGCCTCCATCTTTCATGTGAAATGAGTTTCAAACAATTAACAAAATACAGGCGATTTGCCCCGAAAGTTTAACTAGCCCTAGTAGGTTGCAAACAACCCCCTGAATTGCTAATTAGGTTCAAAACAAAATGTCAATACGGACGTAACAAAGATGAAATGGCCATTAGCTCAGTGTTAAGTACGATGGACCATCATAATCTTGTTTCTAGTTATTGCAAACAAAGTTGGAGTATTGACTTATACACGTATTATATACTGATTCATGCTGCCTTCAGTCTTCATCTACAAGGCATATAAACGAGTTTCAAATCAGTAAAAAAAAATACAGGCAATTTGCCCCAAAATTTAAAATAGACCTTGTACATGTAGGTTGCAAATAGCCCCTGAATTGAAAATGAAATACGGACTGAACAGACAAAGATAAAATAGCTCATGGCATATAAGGTCTCTGCTTCATCCAAACCTTGTGGTCAATGACCAGGCAGTTCCAGAGGTGCCTGACCACTTAGGACGCATCATCTTCTGCCTTCAGAGTGTCAGTAATAGGGATACAGAGAAACAGGT
This sequence comes from Lytechinus pictus, assembly GCF_037042905.1. Lineage (NCBI taxonomy): Eukaryota > Metazoa > Echinodermata > Echinoidea > Temnopleuroida > Toxopneustidae > Lytechinus > Lytechinus pictus. Next base: position 7,726,832 of record NC_087247.1, read on the forward strand.
GAATAGCTAAACTTGGCTGGGGTCTGGTCACTTTCAATGACCATCCATCAATCCTCATCACAGGGAAGTAGGTTATCAAGGTTTATGAGCAGACATGATGGTTATCCATGGTTCAGATTAGTCTGCTGTGCAAACCCTGCACTCGAGTTAAGGGTCTGAATGTGCAGCCTATTAATGCCATGTGTACTGAAGGCCCTGGCTGAAATAGCAAGTTTTGTATGTGCCAGTCTTTGCATGGAAACCCACTTGTTGATCAAAGTTTCAATCAGGTTCTGTTCCTACAGACTAAGTCCTGATATGGTGAGCCCCCCCCCCCCCACTTCCCCTGTCCCTCCTACCCCAGACATTATTTAGACTATATAAAATAATTAAAACTAGAATAGATTACTATAAACATATTTCATTGTTTTGAATTTTTTGTTTTGCCAACAACATGCAGCCTCTGAAATTACGAGATTAAGGGTGATTTTAATTAAAAACTAGCTTACACATAATTACCAATCATGGCTATAGACATCGCCAGGTGTATATCAAAAACTAACTGGGGAGATGCGTTCAATCTTTTTTTTTTTTACCCTAGAAACAAAAAAGCTTTCAAAATTCAAAGACGTTTCTATCAATCCCGAGTTGCGTTCCAGCTATTTTTAACTAGAAGTTAAAATGAAGTCTTTCAAAGCCTGGATAAAACATTGGGAAACAGGGCATTTTCGAACTCATTCTGCACAAATCTGCAGAACAGTGGTTGTTAAAAATGATTGCAACAGAGATCTCCATCAAGTTATTCTTGTACAAATGAACAACAGACCTTCTTCCAGTTCGGATATTGCATACATTCCAAGTTCACCTACACTTTCTGGGTCAAACTGCGCCAGGAGTAGGCTTAATTTAAACAACCATCAGATTTGCCCCCCCCAAAAAAAATTGCATTTTTTTAATTTACATTTTGATTAGTAATTCATGTTTCTTTATCTAGAGTATGAAAATCTATCCTACACAGAAAATTATTTTCCACGGCAGATCTATCATTCTATGACTATTAAACAATGAGTGACCGATAACCACCTGAATCTTTTGGTCTACATGTACAAGTTGGCGAACTTCTCAGATAATTTGATACAATATGGGCTGGATCTATATATGGTTTACTATCCATTTGGTCTATTTGCAATTGGTGATTTTGGTATAAATTACATATGGTCTGAAGCCAACTTTGTCTAATTTTCAATTAGTCTAATAATGCCCAGATGGATAATTTCTGCTTAGTCTACTCGCTATTTGTTTACTGCGTCACATGAAAATTGTGTTGATTAACGGTTCACCTAACCATAACTGGTATTTGACCAAGTAAATATGAAACTGGTATAGCCTAATTGGAAATTCGACAAATAATGGGCTAAATGGCAAATAGTAAGAAGACAAACTGGTTGCAAAAAGTAAGATTAGACCTAGTGAGGTGAGACCAAATGGGAAATAAACAAAATCATGAGAGTAGACCAATCAACAATTTACCCTCTCATCCCATTAATACTGTACATTTTATACCCTTTTTTGTGTGATTTCCAACCACCAATGTTAAATGCACTTTGCAACGCTCCCATCTTGTGAATTCAGCAACAACTTTTGACATAGATCTCAAGAGCGCACACTGCAAGTGATTACAATTTCTCTGAGAAGTGAGTGTGGCCTACTGTACATGTAGGTGAATTTTAATGCACTTGAATATTTCATTATTTTTCTGATAATGCTACTTTTGTATATATAGCAAGCCTTTAATAATCGTAGTCTTTAAAACTTCTAGATTTTTTTTTCTAAAATGTTTGCAATATCTATCCGACTGCAGTTATAAGAAATTGGTGAATTCTACAAAGAAATTGAACATTCTGGCCCGTATTCTGAACTCAGGTTTAAATTAAACCCTGGTTTAAAGTTGTGGTTTAACTATGGATAGCCAATTGGAGCACAAATCTCTGTTAGTTCACGTTCAAATTATTAACTCACATGACACTCAAATCATTCCTAACTGCTGGTAATGATGACTTAAGTATTTTTCTTCATTATGAAAGCAAATGGAAACAAAATAGCATACATAAGAAATATACAATGTAAACAATTTTAGCAGAGTTAGATCAGAGTCTAAATCAAAAGTGACTGCAGAATACAGGCCTCTGTCTTGATGGAGCGAGGCAAATGTTGACTATAGGCTCCTTCAGACATGCCATGGCAACACTCAGCAATAATACAGAGGCAAAGGGATAGAGGTGTGTCAAAAAAGTTGCAGAGGCAATAGACTTTTGCTGATCAATAAAAAAATTCCAAAGTGGTGCAAAATAATGGACATGAATGTCATAATGAAAATATTCTGATGTTGTCAAGTGCTCACAATATTTTAATGAATTGAGAATGAAAAATATTGCTAAGATTTCTTCGTCTACCGCCATTTCTGATGGATGAGGATTTTAAGCTGTATCAAAGAATAGTGTCATGTAGGCCGCACATCCATGTAGCAAATTAACAAGCAACATCTTCACAGTATAATTCTTATGCCTGTACACGTGGAAGCACATTATAGTTTTGCAGCAAAAGTCGAGCTCGTGACGAAGTGACTACAAGCAGGACAGACTTGTGAAGTTCTATGGACAATAGCTGTTCTCCCTTGCAGGACATGACTGATTGCCATCAAGTGATGGGGCTATATCACTTCAGCTCACTGAAAACAATGTTTGTCTCTATTGATGCAAATCTCTTAGAACGTTATTCTTTACAACTTTTATAAAATATCATGATAACACCTATTTAAAAATGCACATCATATTTTTTAATGTCTTAACTTGCCAAGTAGTATCCAGGTCAGAGTTCTTTTTTTTCCTCACAAATTGACTGACCATTATCTGTTGAACAAGAGGCACTGGCTCTACATATCCATAGGTAGGGGTCTTACATGTAGGCTGTATTCAGATCACTTTCCATAAGTGACTAAGGCCCGTATTCTGAAGTCGGGTTTAAAGTTGTGGTTTAAGTATGGCGAGCCAATTGTTACATAAATCACTAACAGTAGAGATATCATACTTCAGCTCATTTGGCTCTCAAATCATTCATAATTGTCTAGGAAGTATAAAAAGATTATTGGCTTCACCATCGATGAATCAGGAAAGAGCACAGTAAACATAAGAAACATACAATAACAAATTTGATACTTTTGGCTTCCCATACTTAAACCACAACTTTAAGCCTGAGTTTAACTTAAACCCGACTTCAGGATACGGGCCTAAGGGTTTGCGAAGCAGACTAATTCTCCTGCAGCACTGGCACTGGCTTGAGTCTTTGTTCGATAGGAAAACTCAGGGCCAGGAACCAACAATGTTTAATACTAATATTTCTGAGATGCCCCCTCCACCCCCAGAAAAGGGGGGAAACAATATCATGGAATGCCTCTGGCAGTCTCGCCTGCATTACGCAATTATATAGCAGCAGTGCTGACTTTGAAAACAAGCAAGATGAATAATTGTTCTCAAAGAAAGAAAAAAATGCACTAGTTGTTGACCTCAAATGACCTTTGACCTTGATTGAGAAATTCATTTCATATATCAAATGACAATCCCATATCAGTTTTATTTTTGATCTAGTATTTGGGAAATGATAAACAAAATATTCATTCCTATCAAGGTTAATTGAACTGAAATAAACTTTGACCTTGAATTATACTGAAACAAGTTAACGCCCACGCCAGCACCCTGTTCTCACTTTTGCTATGCAGAAATAAATAATAAATAAAATAATGGCAATAAAATGATAAAGCTAACTAATAACAATAATTATCATTTTATTATTAATAATGATTCTCATCATCCAATGAACAATATCCCTTGTGCAAAGCATGTGGAGCATATTGCCATCACACATAGGCCTACCATTCAGCCAATCTAAATTCCCATTGATGCAATAAATCAACTTTTACAAGGAATTCATTACAATTCTGACTGTTTTAACATATTTGGCCTGAAAACTGCTGACAAAGCACAATCAAGCATCATCTGCCAGGGTAGGGTCTACTCCCCCGGGGAGCTACTTAGTATTAGTTTCTGGGGATTTATTTAACAATTTCTGACATTTCACTACCATCCCCATTCACTGACGGTAGCTCGTTAGTGCGAGCCTGCATGTGTTATCACGTCGCCCTCTTCGGGCCTGTAGTGTTCTGTCTAGATTTTAATTTTTTTAGGTCTAAATGACATTATATTATCTAGAACAATGGCCCACTATTTCCGTTACAGTCTAATCTTTCTTTTGATACTGCGCATACTCCAAGAAAATATAGAAAATATAGGTTACCAATGATTTATTCCTTATTTTTTGAATTTTTCTGCCGGAGAGGAAAAAATGGCAGCTGTGTATTGCTGCCCTCTACGTTCATTGAGTTATGCTTTTATCAAGGCTTTCCAATAAGAATTTTTGATATCCTGGCCAATCAATGCGAGTGACGAGTTCCAAACGCACATACATATCAATGGACAAGCGCAAAGCAGCGGCACGAATCGCGATATATAGCGACTGGTAAATACGTCTGTAAGGATGATGACGTCATCCAAGATGGCAACTTACGATGACCAACGAAAGGATCGAGGATGACAATGTTTTGATGTAACTGTGGTCTAAGGTCTAAGGTCTAAGGTACAATATTTCTGAACTTTATATATTTTCTCGTAAATTTGGATGTAGTTTCTATTTTAAAATGTGACATTTTATCGGGTTTCTGCCGAATATTAGATCTAACATTACTGCTAATACGTTGTCTTTACGTACGGGCCAACAACTCTTCAGTCTATGTATTGTGATTTGAGCCAACACAGTTCAGCGGAACCAAAATACAGAGACTGAAGTTTTCGGTCTATATACGTATGTGCCGTGGTCGAGACCCCATTTTCAGCCTAAATGCTCGTTCCAGAGCATCACCAATTTAGAAAGTCATAGAAAATCCTATATTTCCCCATTCCAGAGAACCTCAAATTTGTGGTTTCTCGTGATTTTGCACTTTTACACTGCCGCTATATAGCGCTAGCCGCTACCATGCTACGTTCTAAATATCCCCATTTTTGACGTGGTCAGTTCTAGAGCATTCCATTTTTAGCAATCATTGATTGAAAAGCCGTTCCAGAGAGGCGGAGACCCCCATTTTAAGTCCAAGATTTAGTTCCAGAGCCCCCTATTTTCAACTTTGGTTTGGCACATAGGTATGTTATAATTCGAGTAGCCCCCCCCCCCCCCCTGGGCAGTAGAGGCGCACGGCCAATATGGGAGACAATCTCCATTATCGGAGACTTGCTTTGCAAAACTCCCAAAAGAACAAAAGAAACAACACCAACAAAAGCGTGATTTTTTCTACCCAATATTTTGTCTCACTGAGGTCAGAAGCCCATTTGTTTTGTGTGTGGATAACAACAAAAATCCTTATCATTACAAAAGTAGACGGTGGCATTTTTAAAATAGACAGTGAAAAGGGGTAATTTTTCATGAGGAATCTGCTTATCACATTTTTATTTGCCGCCAAGGTAATCCTTTTGCAGCAAATGTAAACAAAGGAAATTGGTCTCCCAAACTGGAGACTGTCTCTGATATTGGATACCCAAATTCTTTACAAAAGTCTCTGATATTGGAGATAAATCTCTCTCATGGGAGACAGTCTCCCATATGCCGTGCACCCAGTGGTGGACCGTGACCCGAAGGAGTCAAAATGATTGGAGGGGCACTGCATTCTTTGTGAACAATGCTGTGCCCCTCCAATGCTTTGTCTCCTCCGGGTCACGGTCCGCCACTGCGTGCACTTCTATACTGCTGGGTCTAATAACTCCTTTCAGTTTCAATTCCTGTAGATCTAGATCAGGGATTCTCAAATGGTGGCGCCCGTGCCACTTGTGGCGCACCGAGCATTGCAGAGTGGCGCGTGGGAGCCGGTATAAAAAATAAATAAAATACATGGAAAAATGGGGGTGCAAAAATGTATCTACCAGTAGGCCTAACCTAGAAACGGGGATTTGATGATCATTTTTATTACAAAGAGAAAACAAATAATCCTTACTTGACACTTAAATGCTAATTGATTTCCTAAGATTTTGTCCAATTTAGCACTCGATAACCCCTATTATGGAGGATCAATATGGTGTTTTTATTTTTATTTATTCTATTCTGTACAAAGTTTCTGTGCCACACAAGTGATTTGAAAGCCCCGTTCATAGGATTGCTATTTCTACGGCGAGTAATTTGTATTTCCAGAGTAAATGTTTTGGTTAAGTTTTAAACATCAAATAATATGATATTCAAAGAAAATCCTGTTCATAGATAATGAATTTGAGACATATTAACAAGCACTGAAACTTTGTTTCCGAAGCCAATTAAAATCCAAAGTTGGTAAGGTGAAATATGCTCCGCGATTGTCTCTACCATCTTTGCTACATTCTTGCTTAACATGAACTGAATGAATGATACTGCACGTGAGTTGTAGAGAGAGAGGGGCAGTATGGGGCGTTAGTGCAGTGCAACACCTGATTTTTCAGCCCTTGCGAAATTATGGGAATGTATGGCGTACAGATTGAGGTGGGGCTTGGGGGCTCCCCAAATGTTTCACGGCCAAGAAAAAAAAAGGAACAAAAGAAAGAAAAGGAAAGGGTAAGAGTGGAACATTGTTTGATTTTCTTAAAATTATGTCAAAATCTATCCAAAATATAAATTTTGGTATTGAAAAGTTCAACATTTTTGATCGCTCGCTGCACTCGCTTGCATATTTTAAGAAATTTAGCTCCAGCCGCCATGGCCCCCTCTATTTTTTTACTCATTACGCCACTTGCTTCAGCCACTAGATCTGGAGCAGAACAGTCTGAACTAGTGGTATCACTCACTGTAAAAAGCATTTGTAAAAATTACAACAAATGCTGTCAGCAAAGTTTCCATAATTGTGTGCAAAATTACAGAAGTGTTGTATATTTTTCCTAGAAATATTCAAGTGAGAGAAACAAAATATACATTGGTCAGGACTAACACATTTTATCTGTTTTAACTAAATATATAGGCCTACTCTATAAAAACTCTGATTTTATTATGTTTCACTAAAGTTCTAATTCATGGAAAATTAACATCAATACTGTAAAAAGAACATTTCATGGTGACTCTCCTGACATAAAATTTGCTGTAAAAATACAGATTTTTTTTACAATGCTGGTACGCCTATGTTGTGAAAACATAGCTAATCATTTCTCTTTTAACTAATTGTGTAGATTGTTGGTATTTGTATTTCTTCTATTGATATTAATTAAGAGCCCATAATTTCAAAGCTTTGGGGGCTCTGCCCCCTCAACCCCCACCATGGCCCCTGGACCCCCTCCGCAATATTTCGCTTGTTCGCGTATAAATGGATAGTGGAGCAATATAGATTCTCAACAAGAAATGTAATTGAGAATGGCTAATCTAGATCGAGAAGTCTAGACCTAGCCTTGGGACTAGATCATCTAGAACCATAATTAAATATCAGAAAAAAATTATCTTTTGAAAATTCCCAACATTTCTTGAAAATTTCAGAAAATTCCCACAATTCCTGTTTATTCCCATGGAGAGTTTCCACAACGAAAATTCCCAGGAATTTTGCAACACTAAATAATATGACCTGGTCACCTTGAAAAGTCCAATAATATAAATATTTGACTGTCAAAATTTTGTCATCCTGGCCTAGTACAAAAAGTAGTAGTACTAGTAGTAGTACTAGTAGTTGTAGGATGAGTGGCCCTGGCTGGTGCTGAAGTCTCAACTTATTTCATTGAATTAAAAATTTAAAGTTAAAGAAACACTCTTCATCATCATCTGCTGTAATCTTCAAAGGGCTCTGCAGCCTATCACGAAGATGAACTGAAACTTGGATGCACGTTATAAGGAGGAGTGAGGAATATTTTCAAGGTGATTTTGCAGAAGCTTTTGAAAGCTGTCAAGCGAGACTGCATTAACTATTTGGAAAGGGAGTTTATTCCATTCAGGTAGGCCTACAGATCGTTGGGCAAAGGCAAATTTGTCAATATTGCCTCTTGGACGATATGTCTGAAACTCAACTTCAACTTTAGACAGGAATAACCGTCGTTTCTGGGGATTTATTCAACAATTTCTGACATTTTACTATAGTGAGCCAATGCAGTTCAGCGGAACAACCAAAATACAGAGACTGAAGCTTTTGGTCTAGTGAGCCAACGCAGTTCAGCGGAACAACCAAAATACAGAGACTGAAGCTTTTTTTGGTCTAGGCCTACTTCAACTTAAGCAAAATCATGAAAATCATCATGAAAATAACCTTTTTCAAACATTTATTCCTGGCCATGGGAAGATAGCTGGCTCATAATTCAATCAAGTCATTCAAAATTTACTTTCATTGTCAAATTGAACCTTTCAATCAACATCACTTCAGACATCATCATCAATCAACTTATTTCAAGATAATTTTTCATTTTTTTGTAAGAATGGAGTTAGAACTCGAACTTTTGTCAAAATTGTGAATTCGAGAGCAACTTACGATAAATTTGCTGAATTATCACCGATGTTGTCATACAATTATCTCTTAATGAACTGGCTGAAATCAGTTACTTTCTAATAGTAATACACAAGAAAAAAATATGATTGGTGATGTATTGTTCGGTGTTGAAATTTCTTGTTATCCCTGACTGTACCTGGTTTGATCTGATGCAACGTGTACTCAATCCATGTGCGCTGCCTGCGCTGCGCGTTGAATGAATGGGATCTTGTTGTGCACAGTCATATAGAGATGTATACTAGTAACGCTAGAGGGCGTACTTCGTCAAATCGCTGTGATTACGTGGAGACCGTCCGCCATTGCTCGATAGGTATTCGCAGCCTGCCATGCGCGTACAGTACCTATGGGGCATGTACACGGATCCCGGGGGGGCCACTTCCATTCACGAGTGGATACCATGCGCGACCATGGGGTCTCGAAAAGCACCCTAAACACGTAATTTCCATATTCTGAAAATGCACCCCTTAACAAGTATTGGCGTGTGAAACCCTACCCTTAACAAGTATTGGAAACAAAACGATACTCTGGCAAATATTCCTTGAAATGAACCCCTAAACAAGTACAGGAATGTTTTATTGTTACGGGTCCTTCGGTCGTCGGCTTTACCTTATTTGGTTTAGTACGACCCCACCCTCTACACCTCGCGCAAATCGGACTCTAAACACGAAGTGTTGGGGCAAAATGGACATCCTTTATAAAACATTTTAATTTTGTTTTATCATTCCCGCAAATTCGACCCTAAACACGTAATTTTCCTAGCAAAATAGACACCCTTTTTTCATTATTTTTGTGTTTTTGACACCCTTATCACGTTACGTACGTAACGTGCCCTATCGTGAAAAGGACATCCTTTTTACGTGTTTTTTTGGTCGCGCATGGTATCCACTCGTCAATGTAAGTGGCCCCCCCGGGACACGGATGAGCACAGAACATGACAAATTGATAACATATGAGCACGAAAGCATATGGAAAAGCAAAATTGTAAATATTGCACTGGATTAAAGTTCAAATACAACAAAAATCTAGCAAAACTGAGGTCAAAAGGCCTATATAGGCCTATCTATAGCGCATAATATAGGCCGATACAGCTATAATACAGGCAAACGATTTAAAGTCCCAATTGTTTTTGCTTAGGTAAAATTTCGATACATTAATATGACTTCTATTTTCTAATGATTTGGAAGAGATGAATATCAAAAATAACATTTAGGCCTAGGTCCTGATAAATAAATTTAATGTGTTTTAATATGATTTGATGTACATTAACCTGAGAAAATTCATAGGCCATATCACAGTGTCTGATGCATCTGAGACGCTGTATCGAAAAAAAAACCACGATTGTATTTTTATAGTTCATAGTTTCCTAATTACTATTATGCTGATTGCTGATAATTTATTTCTTCACTTTAGATAATTGTTATAATTCATTTTCCATATATATCTACACAATAGGGCCTATAATAACTCGATCCCTTTTCCCCATGTCTTACACGCTGATGTAAACCAATTACATCACAAAAACTCGCGAATCATAAAATGACTTTTTAATGATATTTGGAAATGATTTACGCATTGATTCAGTTAAAAATTGATGATTTAGATTTCCTTTGCTGGCAACCATCCCATCATATTTATAAATATGTATATAAAAGTATACTTTCTTACTTGCGATCAATTAATGTATAGAAAAGTTTGTTGACAGCAAAATTTGCATATCAAATGCGCGCATGCAGTCGTACAATTTTGCAATGTACAGGAGGCCTAATGGGGGGTTGGATGTTTATGTACAGTGTTATTGCCTTGCAAACATTTTAAAACTTCGGAGAGTAAACAAATCACAATGCGCAAAACAATTTTACTTTGATTTTCTGGAAAGTATAGACTTGATTCTCCCCGGCTGAAAATATGCTGATCGGCAAACTGGCTGAAATATTTTGTTTATCGCCGTTGTTTCTGATCCTATAATGATTGGACCAATATCATGTGAACAAATCAAGGATAGAATAATAAGGAGAGGAAGAAGGGGGAGAAGGAGAGAAGAAAAGGGGCGGGATTATGATATATAATTTGTATTATACTATAAAGAATATTATTACTACTGCAAGAGTGTATAAAACTAATATCATGAAAGACATCAATGCAAACTTATCATAATTATGAAAACGGTTGCAAAATTGTGAGTACTAAAACCAAACATAATTATGAAACAATAATATTGCAAAAGTGACAATACTTGGAATAAGATATTAAAAATCCTAATTTAATCTCAAATTTGATACCTGCCTTGAAATTGTGTTAATTAACTGTGTCTGTGTCGCTTGAATAAATGAACTTTATGGCAAATATTTGTAAGCACTGGCACCGGCCTAACATATAAACAGATAAACACGCGTTTTGAATATCCAGTTTTGTTTTTCATTTTAAAAGTATAACTGAATTTGATTTTCTAGTTTTCTTCCTTTAATGTCATTTGCTGGCCTATGGACCTGAGTTTGGTTATTCGATCAGTTTTTTTTAAATAAGATTTCCATGGATGAACAAAATTATTATATTATGTTACGGCGTCGCGGAATGATTTTGAAAGTGATGGGGTGCATAAAATCACAATCATTTATTATGTGTAATGTTCATTTTCATTTCAGGGAGGGGTCCGGTCGCGCCCCCTGTATTTTATTTTGATCAGTATGTTAAAGCGAATTTGCTTAGGTGTGTTTGTTATTTTAATTGCACACACGGCCCCTAAAAAGCGAATTAAAACAAATCTAACTTAAAGTGAAGGGAATTAAAACTGTCATTTTTGAAAAGTTTGAACAAATTAGGCTATATTCTCGACATTTTAAATCAATATTTTATTTTCGGGCCATATAGGCCTGCAGATTTTGGGGAATTTATTATGTTCCTATAAGAACAAAATCAGCACGTTCACCAAATAACACAAATTTCAACATTGATGGTGTAACGGGAGGCTCACCAAGAACAATAATGAGATGCCCTTTAATAGCGCATGTAGATCAAAACACTAACTTATACAGAATTATTGTACAACTTAATATATAAAAATGATAGGCCTATATTTCATACAAATTAAAGCAAGTTACATATCATGTAGGCCTATATAGAAATTACAAAATTATATCCAACATAAACATAGAATCAAAGGACGTGGGAAGGATGGAAGGAGGACGATGCAGTTAAAGGTAGGGAAATCCAGAGAAGGGCTAATTCACTGCAGTCTTTTGAATTAATTGTCAATCTTTCTATTAATGTCCGCTGTATGTTTTTATTTTTATATGATTGTTTATATGATAGTATATCAACATTGTTATCTATTACAGGCCTATAAACGGACAGGTAAATGCAAATTATTTAGAATTTCATCCCGAGAAATCAGGTTTTTAAAATGCCAAATTAATAGCATAATCCCCATGTAATCACTCTAATAGTGTATTGAGATGCAATTTGTCATTCATATTTTCGATTTTTATGAGGTTGTGTTCTTTTCTTCAAGATAAAGGCCGGAGACGGCACCCCTTTTCACAGCGTTACAACGCACGAGCTATGGGTACATCCGGGTACTTTTGCGAATCTATACCTATCGAGCAATGGCCGCCACGCTCCACACAATCACAGACGTTAAGTACGCGCGCCTATGGCGACTCCGCACTCTAGCGTAGTTAGTATACATCTCTATGTGCACAGTGTTGTTTGTGCATATGGTGCAGTGCCCAAATTGAAGATAGAAGCCTGTGAACGCAAAGAAAGTGTTGCCTTACCGAAATAACGTGTGACGGCCTTCATTGTATCTAGGGAAATGGAGTTTCCCTGTAGCTGTTTTAACCGGGTAACAAAATGTCAGTTTTATTGACCGGCATTCTCTCACCATTCGGTCAATTTTCGACAAAGAATGACAATTTTTACTACGATTTGATTTGAATTGAATTGAATTGAATTTATTACCAAATATCACTGTCAGGTACAATTACAAGGAATAGTACATCACATATAAACAAAACATTTGGTAATTGGAGCTAACATAATAAGGCAAGATGCTAATCGAGGTTAGCCCCAAATAATGTCATTAGTTTAAACAATAAATTTAACTAAATCTCAATATTGTACATCAAATTCAGTACTAATTCTACTTATTACTGTTGCAGAAAATTTCGATCATTTTCAGTGAACATATTTACACTATTTACAAGAAAAAAATATCTTAATTATTCACAAAATCTTTATACAGAATTATTTGTTTTCAGGCAGTATTTTACCATACCAAATTAATTATAATCTTCCATGTAGTATATAGCATTAATTTTAACGATTTGCTAAATACGACTGGGGGTGTTTCTAATATATACAAGATATATACAAGATATATACAAGATATATACAAGATATTTATTTACGGTCTTCGCAAACATGATTACAAAGAAATTTGTTTTCCACTGGTGTAATATACATTAGACATGCATGAACAAAATCAAACAAAGAAACAAATAAGTTACACAGGTATGAAGCAAATACAACAAAACATTTGCAAAAGTTTGAGCCATCCAGAATACTTATCAAAATTATTAGCATTCAAATATTGTTATAATTATTATTGACATTATTATTATTATCATTATTATTGTTGCCATCATCATCACTACTATTGCTTTTATATGACTATTACTTGGCAGATGATTCCATAAAGTAGGACCAGAAAATGAAATTGATTGTTTTCCCAAATTGGTGTTATTTTTGTCAAGATTAACATTTCGCTTTTCTCTATTTCTTGTATTGTAAGGATGGTCTATAAATGAAAAATAATCAATAAAACTATGCGGCAACCGATTATTAATTAAATCGTGCATAAATACTCCTATCAAATATTGGTAGGGCCTATTGTTTGAAAATATCGAGAATATTTAGATCATATAATAAAAGAGCAGAGTGATAAGTATGATGGTTGAACGTCATTATTCTATTCGTTTTTGAAGTATAATAATATAGGGTTCAGGGTTGTTTTGCATGTCCCATCCCATACTTCCAGACCATACGTTATATGTGGTAAAATAAATGAGTTGTATAACATAACTATATAAGATTCTCTTTGTTACATAATTCCTCAATCTATAAAGTATTCCAATTTTTTTGCTTAGAACATTGCAGACAATGTCAACCTGTTTCTTCCATGTAAGGTTTTTGTCGATACATGTTTCCAAGAAATAATGTTGATTCAACACACTCTAATAAAGTTCCTTTTAGTGACAATTGTCCTGATATCAAAATATATGTTCGTCTATTTTTAAACAACATATATATTTAGTTTTCGTAACATTGATTGTCAATTTGTTGGCATTGCACCATGCTATTATAAATTGAGACTTATTTCTGATAAATCAATATGTTGTTCATCACAATTGAAATTAAGTATGACATAAATTTGAGCCATCCGCAACAGACGGAAATTGAAATAATTTGATGAGTTTGCCAGATCGTTTATATATAACAAGAACAAAGTTGGACCCAAAACTGATCCTTGTGGAATACCGCATGAAATCGACCTGGATTGGGAATTTACACCATCATAATTAACAAATTGCTTTCTGTTTCGTAAATAATCATTAAACCATTCTACTGCCTTACCACGAATGCCGTATTGTTCTAGTTTCTTAATGAGAAGAATGATTAATCGTATCAAAAGCTTTAGAAAATCGATGAATATTGCTACTGTCACCTTTCTTTCATCAGTATATCTTGTAATTTGATTAATCAGATTTATCAGTGAAAGTTTCGTACTGTATCCATTTCTAAAACCATATTGGTGTTTATACAATATTTCATTCTTTTCTATGAATTTCATCAATCGTGCATTCACTAGTCTTTCAAATATTTTGCTAATCGCGGGTAAAATCGATATTGGTCTATAATTTCCAGGTAATTCTTTATCTCCCTCTTTGAAAACTGGTATAACTCTTGCAAATTTTAATTTATCTGGAAAAATGCCTGTGGTAAATGATAGATTGAATATATGCGAAAGAGATTTGCAAATACAATTCATAGCATATATCAACAGTCGAACTGATATGTCATCATATTACATTTCTTTAACTTCTGAACTTGTTATTGGCAGGAAGAAAAATGTTTGACTAATGTATGGACCCATGAACTCTCGGTAATTAACATTTGACTCCTCAATTTCCTCAGCTAGATTTTTCCCAATAGTAGACAAATAATTGTTGAGTGAATTTGCTATATCAACAGATGAAGTAATCTCGGAAGGTTCATTTTCTTGGTTAACAACTAATTTGTTAATTTTTGAATTCAGATTCGAGCCACTATTTTTATTCAAAAGTTCATTGATATGACTCCCTAGGGGGTGGGTGCGAAGCGCGAAGCTTTTGGTGTTTCATAAATTAAAATGAAAAGGAGTCGTCTCTCTTGTCTCTATAGTATCTATATCAGCTCCAATTCAGTTGACTATATTGTGATTTTGAACCTGGTTTTCATAAACCTTGTTTTCAAAAAAGATTGTGAACGCACAAAAAAGGAATACAATGGAGGAAATTAAAATGATAATAACCCCGCGCGAAGTGCGGAAGCTAAAGCGTTTTATCAATTTTTTGCCATGAAAAGGGTCCCGAGAAAAGGATATTCTCAAACATATATTGAATACTTCCCTTGGAAAGATCAGATTTGATTACAAACAATTTAGCGACAGTGCATTTCTTTAACTCGCAAAACAGAGGAGAATAAGTGTATATGCCAGGAGGAAGATATTCCTCCCCGCGCAGAGCAACGAAACTCTGAAATTTCAAAGGGCGGATGTTCATAAAATAATGCAGATATCTCCAATACCCCATCGGCTCTAATTCAATTAATTTTCTAAGATTATTGAACTTCATTAAAAGGAAAATAGTGCGCAAAAAGTTGAGACTTCTGTGATTTATTGAAATTATATGAAAAGGATGCCTAATTTCTTTGACTTATCTTGAAGCGCTTCATTTTGAATTATAAAGAAAATTAAGAGTCATTCAAAATTTCAAACTGAGGGCGAAAAACAGGACAGGAGATGAATGTACAGGGAAATGACATGAAGTTGAATAGAATTTGATAAAAAATATTGTACTTTTTTATTTAATACCCTTATACGATACGAATTTTATATACCTTCCTCTTTTTGGATTAGGAACCTGTTTGCCCCAAAAATTATGTTTAGTAATGAGCTGAAAAGCGGGAGAAGTTGACTTTATGGAGGTGACGGCAGAAATTGAAATAAAGATTTTACTCGCCCGGAGCCGACCCGACCAGAAGTTGCGCGATCAATTAAAAAAAAGATAACTTTATATACTTCGGCCTAACCTTACTCTAATTACATGCCCTAATGTATACATTTGAACTTTAACTGGCAATAAACACATATAGCTGAGGTAGAAAAACAGGGTTAGAGAAAGGGTGGGGGAAACAATGGAGATCTTCAATATTTTCATTTAACCGCGCGCAGCGCGGAAGCAAAATTCATAATCATAAATTTAGAGCAAGAGTGAAGGAGTTTCTCTTTTGAGAAAAAAAAAAAGAATAAAAAGAAAAAAAAATACAAAGCTACCTTTCTTTCCTTTCCTTTCCTCCCTTCCCTTTTCCTTTTCTCCTCTCTTTTTTCCCTTCTTTTTTTCTTTTTGGGGACGTTTTTTTGGGGGCGACCGCCCCCACCGCCCCCCCTGGCTACGCGCCTGGTTGAGAATATCAGATATGGTATGTATAAAAGCAAAGCTCTGTTGCTGAGTACAGATCAGTCACCTTTTATATATATATATATATATATATAAACCTTTTATCTAGCCTTTATTTTTTATCTGCATTTGTTTTTCATGCAGATTATTGGTCTTCTTAATACTCATGTCTTTTGCATTTTTATTGTTATTACAATTAAAAGGTGACTGATCTGTACTCAGCGACAGAGCTTTGCTTTTATACATGCAGACCATATCTGATAGTCTACAGACTATATCTGATATATATATATATATATATATATATATATATATATATATATATATATATATATATATACAGAAGGGACATTAAAAAACTATAAAAAGTAGATTAAGAGATAGGTGAATAGGGGGGGGGCAAGGAGTGCTAATCCAGTTTTCTTTACAGTGAGTATAAAAGACAGATATCTATCACTGAGACCAAAAATTACTACGAATAATAGAAATTAAAAAATATATATCGCTAACCGATTTTAAAAAAAAAATAGAGAAATAGTTGCAACACTCGGTATCGGGAGTCATGAAGATGAAAAGTGGTATAGGCTGACGCCGCTGGCTCCCCCCCCCCCCCGAGTCCCGGGTCTACCCTGGGGTCTACCCTGTACACGAATTCCTACTGAAATTTGTTTTCAGGTCAGCCTTATTCTAAATTATCTACTATAGGGCCTATACTGTATTCAGATGATATTCTTATCCTCTCAATGACGGTGCCGTCACAATATACCACTCTTTTCCAAGTGAGTATGAATTCCCATGCAGTTCGCGTTCGATTAATGAGATACCTAAATTTGGTTAAACAATTACATGATCACATGCAGTCGGTTTAAAACTACCCGACCAGGCTTGAGGGTCATGATCGAAAATGTGGACAATTAAGTTTCTCCCCGCCACCTTCCCCGTTGTTGGATGTGGGATCGGCCCCTGAACATCCATTCAAAATTATTTATTTCGATGGGCCTGCAAGTTACTTCTTCCTATAAATATATTGTCGACAAATTTAATGGTTGGACCTTAACTTTATCCAGGGCCCTAGCTGGGAACGATTTTTTTTTAATAGGGGGTGCTGTTTTTAATTTGAAAAGCAAATAAAAAAGGTTTTCACAACAAGATGAAGATAAGTCACGAGAAATTTGACAAGCAAAATGGGTTCGCTACAAAAAGAGGGAGAAATACAAGTAAAGGGAAGGCCGGGGAGGCCGTAGATGATAAGATGAAGATGAGGAAGAAAAGTGACTGAAACAAAGAGAGAAGAATAATTGGTAAAAACTTTCAGGTCAAAAGGGGTCATTATATGAAACAAAACAAAAAAATGCTCGCGCTTCGCGCTCACATTGCCTTGAGTGAGATGATCTGCTCAAGAGGATAACATGCTGAGACATAAAATATCCCGTTTGATTGATTGATTGAATTTATTTCCGTTAAAAAAAACAAAAAAACAATACATATAAAATGATAAATGTGAATTGATAAATAGAAAACGGGAGGATGGCCCTACTCAGCAGCATCAATCATGGTGCTGCTGATCTACCGAGGGGTCCTCGGAGTCAATGTGCACAAATTATTCAATGCATTCTATTCATAATTACGAAAAAGTGAATATCAAAAAAATTTCAGATCACGCTACATATGCGTTCGCATAGACGGATCCTCTTCCCGATTTCCCATCTTTGAGATTACCCCTATATTGGTTCAGGTCAGTATAGGCCTGCTTATTTTTAGAGATTTGCATTCGCATTGTTAAGCAGTTAGATACTCATACAGTAACATTAAATGATTTTTTAATAATGTTCCTACATGTTAAACAGTGCTTAACATGTTTTCTTTCGGGTCAATATATCAAACATTTCAACTAATGCTTCGCACTCGCATTATATTTTGTAAGTGCTTAAAATAATGTACTGGTTTTTTTTAATGGAGCACCAAAAATGTTCAGCTCGCGCTTCGCGCTCGCACCGTATATATAGCAAGATACCCATCTTTTTCATGAAAATGAATAGAATCTCTCATTTTTAGGTCTATAGACCTAAATATATATATATAATTATATCACCTCACGCTTTGTGTATGCAATAATTGCTTATTGGATACATATCTTATTGTTGATTGAAAACTTCATTATAATCCGTCCTTTTTGCAGATCGGAATATCATTTTTTTTCTCTCATATTATTAATACCCACTGCTTAGAATGTCCCGTTCTTATAGGTCTAAATCGCCCAAATTTCAGCTCACGCTTCGCATACTTTGTTCATCATTTGTGCTTTAGGTCGGAGTATTAAAAAGTTTCACTTCGCGCTTCGCTCTCGAATCAATTGTTTGGTTAGATACCCATCTTGATTATGATTACTTTTTTTTAAATAGAATGTCACGTTTTCATGTGCATTTATTACAAATTTCATCCCGCGCTTCGCGCTAGCATTATGCATTTATGCTTTATGCCATACCTTGTCTTGTCCTCAGAAAAAAAAAGATGTACTTCAAAGTTCAGCTTTTAGCATGTTTAGCGGCCGATCGGGGAATATGGATTAAAATATTTTTGCCCCCTCTTCTTGGCAGAAGCTGCATAATCTTGACTACAGACCTAGAAATTGTTATTGTATATTACCATTATCCCAATATGAAAAATAAAGAAAGGGATAAATACTGGTATCTTACTGCCGTCCACGGAGCTGACGTGCTTCTGTATAACCGAATGAATGTTGAGCGACCGGCAAAAAGAATATTTGTTATGAACGTAAAGGATTCCCCAACTAAATACACAAGATACCTCGCTATTCATATCACAGAAATAGAATTTTAAGCAAGCGAGAGAGATATAGGAATAATTACCGAGATCCGTATGAATTATTGACTGTATAATGAAGAATCTCCAATAGAATTTGTGACTTATGAAAAATTGATAAATATGTTTACAAGGTTAAACACTCGCGGATACTGTCTGCTTCTCTTCACCATGTTCATCCAGTGGCGAAATGATAAAAAAAAAAAAGGGGGCCAAGCATGGCGTACGCCTATTGGGCAAAATTTATTTCTAAAAATCAAGCGAGAGAAGGGAGCGAGCAAAAAGTTTAAAATTACTTATAAAAGATCTAATTTTGTGATAGATTTTGACATCCAGAAAATAATACCATTATTCACCCTTCTCTCTTTCATTTTCTTTCATTTTTGGGGGGGTCCATGCCCCCCGCGCCCCCCCCCCACATCTGCTGGCCAAAAAGCGGGAGAATAGGAGAAAAAGATTGAGAAAGGAAGATATACATATAGTGGGGGGAGAATAAATGATTGTATATCATATTATGTAGGCTATATTTATATAGATGATATTATTTAAGAAATATTTTTAAAACTTTATAAAACATAAATTGCTTAGGCCTATATGTGTTCACCATTCCTGCTGAGAATATATAATCCTGTTGTGCTATCCTGTTTTCAAGTCAATATACAGTCCTCGCACGGCCCTTTTAGGGTCTGAATATAAAACATTTCCAGTCCATGCTTACATTCGCATTAGTAGATTGGTGAGATATGAGCTTCATGAATTCCTAAAAACAGTCCTTAATATATGTCCCTTTCCTGGTCTGAATATCAAAAATTTTCAGCTCGCGCTTCGCGCTCGCATCATTAAGCGAAATACGTATGGTCTACTCTTAGTGAATTCCTATAAACAAGCCTTAGAATGCTCCTCTTCGGGTCTGAATTTCAAAAATTTTCAGCTTACGCTTTGCGCTCGCAATTAGTGAGATACATATCCTGTTCATGATTATAATGACTACAAAAAGTGTTTCATGTAGCTAGGTGTAATTATGACAAAATCAGCAAGCGCTTATTGGCGCTCGCATAAAATGACTATGGTGAGATATGAATGTCCTTCATGAATTCCTTAAAAATAATCCTTAAATGTCCTTAGTTGGGGTCAATATATACACAAATTTCGGCACACGCTTCACTCTCGCATTGATTGTTTAGTGAGACAGGTATAGGCCTACGTTTCATGATTTTTAAAATTTAATGTCCCTGAATATCAAAATTATCAGCTCGCGCTTCGCGCTCGCATTATTTGATCAGTGAGATACAAATCCGTTTAATGGCACAGTCCTTAAAATGTCTCTATTAGGTCAGTGGCTGGCAATTGAGCGCGCTTCGCGCGCCCACTTAATGACTCAAAATATTTGCTGGTGCCCCCTCCCAATGCCTTGACCCACGGTACGCCTCATCTGTATGCCCTTCTTCATGCGATAGAGATCACAAATGAGTTCTCTCCTAAAAAGAAAGATACTGTATAAGCTGTTATTTTCGCGGATTTCGCAAATTGCCGATCGGCCGCGAATTTAACAACGCGCGAAAATATTGACACATTTATAAATCAGTGCCAATGTCCCCAACAGCAAAGTTTTGCTATTGAAAACATCTATCAAAAAAATTAATTAGATTTACATTAACAAAAAGGATTTTTTTTTTAGCTCGCTCGCAATTACTCCAAATTCCATATCTGCTGCCTCTGCTGCTCATGATTAGGCATATTTTCTTCTTACACCACTGATCACTTGTGTGATCAACACCTGGGAAAGGAATTTTTGTATTCCTTTCTTTTTATTCAGTGGGCTACGCCATGCAGGGGGCCGCATAATTCATTTCAACCAAAAAGTCCTTGTTTTAACACTTTTCATGGACCTCATTGAAAAATTATTAAGAACCCGGGTTATAATGCTTTACATAAAAAGGGTTTATAAGAAATTAACTACTGCAATCAAAAGCAATGTTCTTTCTCAACTGTTCCATAAAGGGGGGGGGGGGGTGTTTTCAAGATTGGCTTATAAATTCAAATCATTAAAATTAAACCTGGTTGTAAATTGGCACTGTCCACTGTTATGCTCCCCGAAGAATATTGATCGTACAACTTCAATCATCGTCAATTTACCAATTTAAAGATATCATATCAAAATTCATACATTTTGTATTTTACCTTGTATATATATCTTTTTTTATTTTTAATAAAACAATTTTAATATTTTGAATATTTTACTGACTTTGAAATATACACATACATGTAAATTGAGCAAAAAATAATGACCGTTTCTTTTGATTATTGACCATATCTGTATTTTCTGTCACTCCTCGGCCTTTTCGTCCTTTTCCTCGTGGGTTGTACACGAAATGAAATTCAGAGGACAGGTTAGAAAGTGGCTTATTTTACCCTCCCCAGTCCCCGAATATAATCATTGTAAAATAAATGTGATTAGATAATAATTAATTTATAATATGATATTGATTCTATTAACATTTCATAAATACTAGAGGAGAAATTGAGATATCTATTATGGGGTTCGAAACAATCGACGGACACAGCAGAACCGCACTGCTACTAGTGCAGTGCCACTGGTAATGGCATGTTGCTCTGCTGTGTGCACTGCACTGAGCTGTGCCTGGGCTGTGGTGTGTGTGGAACATGTCATGGTCATCATGGATGATATTGTGTTCTCTCTTTTTCTTTGGGATTTTGAATGAGTTGTGGATGTTACAGATGTGATTCAGTTTTTTAATTGTACTGGCATGACTGACCTGGACTATATAATAATCTGGATGACTGGCATCAGGTGACGGGGGGGGGGGGGGGGGGGGGGGGGGGGGGATGCGCAGGCGCAGGAGGATGACTTGTTGACGATATGTGTTGAGAGATTGCTCATATTCATAATATGTTTGAGACACGATCCTTTTTGTTATGAATTTGCCATCATGCATGCCAGGGGCGCACACATTCGTAATTCCGAAGCTTCGTTATTCCGAAGGTTCGGATATTCCGAAGGTTCATTATTCCGAAGGTTCGTATTTCCGAAGGTTCATAATTCCGAAGGTTTGTTAGTCCGAAAACGAAATGAGGTTCGTAATTCCGAAGGTTCGTTAGTCCGAAAACGAAATGAGATTCGTAATTCCGAAGGTTCGTTAGTCTGGATAAGAAGTGAGGTTCATAATTCCGAAGGTTCGTTAATCCGAAAACGAAATGAGTTTCGTAATTCCGAAGGTTCGTTAGTCCGAAAACGAAATGATATAGAACCTTATTTCGTTTTCAGACTAACGAACCTTCGGAACAACGAACCTTATTTCGTTTTCGGATTAACGAACCTTCGGAACAACGAACCTTATTTCGTTTTCGGATTAACGAACCTTCGGAACAACGAACCTTATTTCGTTTTCGGATTAACGAACCTTCGGAACATCGAACCTTATTTCGTTTTCGCATTGTCGAACCTTCGGAATAACGCCACAAATGTTCGGATTAACGAACCCTTTTACGTTTTCGGATTAACGAGCATCGAGGTATAGGCAATTTACGTGTATCGGAATTACGAACCTTCGGAATAAAGAACCTTTGGAATTACGAAGTGTAACCGCCAGGGGAACCCCAGGCTTAAAAAAATTAATTATTGAGAAACTTGCTCAATGTGACAGTGACTGGTTGCAAAACAGGTTTGATGCAGGGGGAAGAGCACAGTGGTAAATTGTCCATAGACTGTGTACAACGGATAGACCATCTCCGTTCAGCGAATCGGAGACCGCTGATTGGTCAATTGCGCAGGTGACGTCATGACTACGTGGTCGCCAAAATAATTCCTTCGGACTGCGTGCGAAAGTATCGATAACGATATCCGGTCACATTGTCTACGCGGGAAATGATCTTGGTTCGTGATCGGATCGCTCCAGTATCGATCAAAAATTATTGAGACTCCGCAATTTCATGCATATTCATGCAACGCTCCGAAAATCAATTGACTTTGTGCATGTTGCGATAGACTCTACAAACTCCAACGAACATGATGCCATATCGACGCTTTATTTGTAAGATTTTGACGGAAAAGCAAGAAGTAATCGAAATTCGTTTACCTGTGCGTTATCGGTGAGAAAATAGATCCTCCGAGAATACCTTTCATAATTCATATAAAATATAGGAAAGTGAAATTCAAGGTCGATTTTGGCACGAAGTGATAGAGAATTGCACACTTGTTTTGGTGGAATACTGTGTGGGGCAATGGAAGGCTTGCACTGCGCATGCTTACTATATTTTCATTCATAAATTAGATCTCGGCAGTGGCTGGATGACGTCATATAATAAGCAAAATTTACACGCCCGCTAGCGTGGAACGCATCACTATCCGTTCTTTACAATTTGCCACAGTGAAGAGGGCTCAGGGCTAATTTCAACTCTCCCTAATTCTCGCTACCCCAAATAGGAACAAAAATCTCATAATGCGCGAGACGAGATAATTTTCACTCCGTCGGGTCGTCATCACCACTTCCGGTTTAGAGTCATGCTCGCGCGAGGTTCGCGATACTGAGTTTTCCACCACGCTGAAATCGATGCCAATCAGCGTAATATGTACAGAGTATAATACTTTTTATTACATTTGGTCAGTTTTGATTCCATTTGAATTATAAATAAAAATAAAAAATATATTTCACGTGAAAATAATTTTTATTCATGTGTTTATTTGGTTATAAAAAAATCAAACAAATAATGAATATCTTAAAATTGTGCATTTAGCGACCGGCCTGACATCATGATCGTATTCAACTAGACGCTAAATATATACAGCATTCATTTCGTTCAATTTTTCGTCGACCACAAAATGGATAAAAATCAGTTTCGGAACTTAAAAAAAATCTTAACTGACAGATGAATACCGTGCAATGGAAAGCGTCGGGCAGAATTACTGACTTTAGCAGAAAAGGCTGTAAAACTGTTAAACTGTATCGTGAAAGAGAGGGTTGTGATCACGAACTTTCCGAGCGAAAGCGACGTTGTGTTGTTGTGCATGACGGCACTGTTGATCTGAATGGCAAAACAGTGCATTGGACTTCCGAACAGGAAGTTGTAATACCGAAAAAGCTATCCCATAATGCAATGCACGTTACAGGGATTTTCCCGGATCTCGGCGAAATCGCTATTTGGGGTAGCGAGAATTTGCTCCAAATGCCCTCAAAGATTTTTAAAAAGTGCCCTTGAAATTTTCATAGCCTAGGGACTGACACTAATGTAAATTGAAAGAACAAATTAAAGTTATAAACAAATCTAGATCCAAATGAATGAATAAAGAAACAAATATAAATTAAAATTAAATCTATTAAAATAAATTATTGGAAAAGTACCAAAAAAAAAAAATTCAATTCAATAGATAAAATAATTGTAACAGGAGCAAATTAAAAGAACTTAATTTACCAGTTAACTTTTTATTAAAAGTAAACCTACGGCTGTTTCATAAAGTTATGAATAACTTTATACAGTACAACTCTTGACCCACCCTTGTGGTAACTGTTATAGTATACCCCAATTTCCATCATTGTTTAGATCCCAAAAGTCGCTCATAATTACAGATAGCTAATAAACACCTACTACGATTAACTTAATTTGTCTTAGCATCCATAGAGATTTCTATGTAATCAGGCACAATATGATTAATATTCATTTTTCCTTTGTTTACTCCCCTCAGCTGACAGAGTTCCTGGTGGTGGGCCGGGAGATGCCCACCGAGAGGCAGCCCTTACCACCCCTCTTCAAGATGCGAATCTTTGCCCCAGATGAAGTCACCGCTAAGTCCCGTTTCTGGTACTTTGGTAACAGGCTCCGAAAGATGAAGAAGTCTCGTGGAGAGATCTGCAGCTGCAGGAAGGTACGAAAATAGCTTTTTTATACCCCCCCCCCAAAAAAAAAAAAAAATATATATATATATATATATATATATATATAGATAGATACATCCCTTTTGTGGAAATCAATAAATATTTTGAAATGAGATATATGCTTAATTTCAACACTAATAGAAAATGATTCAGAGTACAAATCTATACTGAACAACTATCATTGTCAATTAGCGATTTTGATTGATGTGGTGGTTTTGAAGACATTCAATTTTTCACCATCTTACTAAATCCAGCCATTGTGAAGTTATTCAAGTCCTTAAAATGTGTTATGATCCTCCTACACGCCCTGAACGGCAAGCAAATTAACCTGGCACCTGATGAAAAATTATATATTTCTTTGCAGATCTTTGAGAAGAAGCCCCAGAAGATCAAGAACTTTGGTGTGTGGCTCCGTTATGACTCCAGGAGTGGAACCCACAACATGTACAGGGAGTACCGTGACCTGACCACTGCTGCAGCTGTCACTCAATGCTGTAAGTTATTCTTGTACATTACATGGAGAAAAGGAACAAACTCAATGCCTTTGAAAGAATTAACCTTGCTTTATAAGCCTGTAGCTTTGAAGGGAATCTTTCCTTTTTTTCCAAAAGTGCAACTTGTCTGTGATTTGGAAACAATGTATTATTTACGATTTTTTTTTTTAGGTAATGATTGTAGATTGGGGGCAAAGTAAAATATGCTGACATTAATTTGAGAAAAAAGAAATTTCCTTGCCTTGTGCAACTTCGGTAATATAACAAAATCACTGAAATAATTCTAATTCTGGTATTACAAAATTGAATCAACGCAGAATCCAATAAAATGAGCAGAAAAGTGAATGAAAATCATGTGCGATTTATGAATGGTAAAATAAAGATTGTAATTGCTCAGTAATTAGCAAAATAAGCATGGTGTTCTGTCAGTAGAGAGGTCTTTTCCCAATTAATGAGAGATAATGTACATGCCCATGTTTGCCTTTCTGCGTTGTGATTTTCAGCATGCTCTGTATTCAACCTGTATTTCATGTTCGGTTGACATCATTAAATGCCTGATCTAGATATAGTAAATGATATGGTAACAATGGTTGATTTTGATTGCTGATTTCATTTCAATCATTGCAACTACTTGAGTTCAGCTTTCAGTTATTCCTAAAAGTCATATAACGAACTCGCTATTTTGACAGACCGTGACATGGGAGCAAGGCATCGTGCCCGTGCCCATTCTATCCAGATCATTCGAGTGGAAGAAATCCCAGCATCCAAGTGCAGGAGGCCCCACATCAAGCAGTTCCTGGTAAGTTTGATACCATAGGCTCCAGGCAAACCTGGGGAGCATTACATGAAACAAATGATGATTTTCTCACTGACAACCGTTAAAAGCTGCTGGATATCCTTGTATCTGATTGGCTGAAGGCAAATTCGTCATTGAAAACCACTGACAGAACTTTTCATGAAATACTCCCCTGCTTAGGTGACATTCTAGGGAACATTGTCTGAAGCACTTTGTCATTGATTTTCATTGGAAAATGTTAAAAGGTACTAGAATACTTGCATCTCACTTCAAATTCAGATGGCTGAGAGCAAACATGTTGGTAAAAATCATTTACATGGTGTTAAGGTTTTAAGGAATCCGTCTTCAGCTTGAGAAGTCATAGGCAGGTTTCACTGAACTTCAAATTGTATTCCTGATTATTGTAATTTTGTTGATGACCTACCGAACCGCAAGCATTAATATGACATTCAAACCATTGCATATTTGTTATAGTAGTTTCTTTTTCTCTCTCATAAAGCAATTGAGAAATGAAAGTGGACACATACGTATAAAAAATTTATTAATTTTTTTTAAACATGGAAGTAATGGGTCTTTACATGTGCGAGTGATGAGTGGGTAGGGGTAGTGTGAAAAAGTAGATATTCTGTACAGATTGCTTTTTTTCACTTTCAATACCAGTCTTAACATAAGCGCACAATCCTCATTAATTTGTTATATTTTGCCAAATGAATTGAATTGAATTTGATCTTATGAGACTTGTTTATGGCATCCCTCCACGCAGTTATTGGCATATTCATAATAAATTATATATTTTCTCTGTATCTTTTGCTTATCACAGAACTCCAAGATCACCTTCCCACTTCCTCATCGCACACAGCGACCCAACAAGCCCCTCTTCACCACCCGCAGACCCAGCACCTGCTTCAAGTAAACAGGACGTCGTTTGTCAAGTGCT
This sequence comes from Lytechinus pictus, assembly GCF_037042905.1. Classification (NCBI taxonomy): domain Eukaryota; kingdom Metazoa; phylum Echinodermata; class Echinoidea; order Temnopleuroida; family Toxopneustidae; genus Lytechinus; species Lytechinus pictus. The sequence continues at coordinate 7,754,048 of NC_087247.1, forward strand.
CGTCAGCTCTCCAAGGAATACAATAAACTGTTCATATCAAATCTTTGTTGTCCATGGATTGTTGATGAAGGTATCCCCAAATACATCAGGTTGAAGCAAAACATATGTCTCCAACTTGTTTTCTTTTTGTCAGATAAAATTTATTTCAAATGTTAGAAGTCAGAGACTCCTCAGCTTGGGGCCTCCTATTATGTTTTGGAGATTTTACTTACATGTTAATGTCACCATCTTGCTTTCCCTGGCTGACATTTCAATTCAAGGAATGTCTTTTCCAGGGGCCCGTTGCAGAAAGAGTTGCGTTTAAACGCAAGTCAAAAAATCAATTGCAAGTCCAAAATGCGCGCTGTTGATTGGTTGAAAATAAAGTTGCGCGTGATTTTTAGAGTTGCGTTTGATTGCAACTCTTTCTGCAACGGGCCCCAGAGCTGCCAAGTCGTACTGATTTTCAGTATTTAGTACTGAAAAGTGAAAATAATACTGATGGTTTCATGTAAAATACTGATTCCTAAAGTTTCATTTTTATGTGATGTCCTATAGTATTTCTTTGAAAATACTGATTTTCAGCTTTGAAAATACTGAAATATTCTTATTTAGGTTGGCAGCTCTGCTTTTCATGGACATCCACTCCCTGCCTCAAAGATAAGATCAATTGAAAGCCACAGTCACTCTGGCAAAACTGACTCCTGGGTCCCGTAACACAAAGGTTAGCGATTGATCGTACACTGGATTTTACGATTGTTTTACATTGTAGTCAATGGAATCAATCGTAGAAATGTTCTACGATCAATAGCTAACCTTTGTGTTACGTGCCCCTGGAGTTTGTTACACAAAGGTTAGGGATTGATCGTAGAACAAATTTTCACGATTGATTGCACTGACTACAATGTACAATCAATTGTAAAAATCAAGCGTACGATCAATCGCTAACCTTTGTGTTACGGGACCCTGGAGCCCGTTACACAAAGCTTAGCAATTGATCGTAGAACAAATTTTCACAATTGATTGCATTGACTACAATGTACAATCAGTCATAAAAATCAAGCGCACGATCAATCGCTAACCTTTGTGTTACGGGACCCTGGAGCCCGTTACACAAAGCTTAGCAATGATCGTAGAACAAATTTTCACGATTGATTGCATTGACTACAATGTACAATCAATTGTAAAATCAAGCGTACGATCAATCGTTATGCTTTGTGTTACGGAGCCCAGAACGACCAAAAACTATTATGTTATTTCCAATGACGGGCCATCAGTCAACTTGGAGTAGGTCCTGTTGGTGTGACTATAACATTACATACTTCAAGTTCTTTTCTCTAATTCTCGATATAATCCACTTCCCATGATAACTGAGGAATCTCTGACTAAAAGGGGACCTTTCAACTCAAAGCCTAGCACTTATCTTGGGGCAGATTTGTATGCATGATAACACTGCTCTGTAATTATGTGCAATCGAGCTAACAAATCAACTCTATGATCAATCGCCAAGCTGTGAAGTTTGAGTTGCAGGTCCCATTTGTATGTATGGCACAGTTGAGAAAAGAATGAATGAATGAAAAGACATAAGTGAAATTTGTGGGGGTGGGGGCAGTTGAAAGAAACTTGTGGAAATGGTAGAGGGAAGTGTATCAAAGTGATGAATGTGTTGAGAATGGAAGATGAGTTGCAGTTGAAATCTAGAAACGAATGGTGCAAAATGAAGATGACATGTTGCAGGAAGGTAGGGTGGGGCAAAATCGATTTAAATTATGTGTGAGATGATGCCCCCCCCCCCCTCGCCAGTTAACCCTATCTACGCCAGGGTATTATGGGGATCATATGGCCGGGGGGGGGGGGGGGGGGGCCTCCCAGACCCCCCCCCCCCCCCCCCCTTGAGATCTCGGTCGTGGATCGCCCCAAAATTGGCACGCAGGTTGCCTGGGACATGATCTACGAAATTCTTTAATTTATTTCATGCAAATTGCTATTAATTATGCTAATTGATGCATAAAAAGTATGCAAAATCATACTTTTTCCTCTGATTCCCTGAATAAAGCTCCATATATTCTAATTTTTGGTGTAGAAACTCTTTGAGGTGTTCTTAGCAAATGAACTTGAAAACAATTGCAATATCAGATCAATTTCTTTGCAATTTCTCATGTATATATTTGTTTTTTGGACCTGAATTGTTTTTCATTGTTTTTACGACGAAATTTGTCGGGGACTCTTTTCAGATCATAAAAAGCATGAAAATAATCTATTTTCAGACCTGCCAACCAGTATGTTTTAGCCGTATTTAGTAAGTTTTTGCAACCAAAATTTGGCAGTACGTTTTTTCTTTGAAAAATACGTTTTTTTTACTAAACCGTAATTTATTGAGAAAAATAATCTCTATATGTCTCTATTTCATAAAACGTACACAAATATGGTTATTACATCAATGTAATTTCAGGTAACTTGTTTTTTTTTCAATCATTTTGTTAAAACCAGGGTGAAGATATACACGTTTTAATGTTGTTGTTTTTAAATCTGCAAGAGCAGTGCGCATTTTAGCTTGCATGCAGCTGGAGCGCCGTGATGAGCGAGTGCGCCAAGCATTTTATTATGAAATACACTTTTTTGGGGAAAAATAGTTTTTTTATCACAGAATAGTTTTTCATTCCCAGAGGTTGGCAGCTCTGTATTTAGACTAGCAAAATTAATGATTTTTGTTTGAAAACACAATTTGCACTGACTTTGTACAAGAAATCATGTTTTTAAGCAATTTTGGGTCTGACATGCACGTACGGTACAAAATGTTGCGTAATTTCGGAACCACATACCTGGGCGTCGCATATTTGGTCTCAAAAGATGTGCAAGACTTGAAAGTAAAAAGTCAGCAAGCAGCGCAGTAAAAAAAAATTGCGCCGTGAAAATATTGCGCGAATTGTTGAGGGGGGCCTCCTAGGCCCCCCTGGCCTAGATAGGGTTAAGAGAGGACGATGATGATGGTTTATAAAGAAACCACTCCTTGCATCAGGTTAAGCAATTGAAAACATACTAAACCTAAGGCTTGGTTTCAATTCAATATTTTTAATTTCAATATAAATATACAATAAACATCCATATTTGAAGGAGGGGCAAAATGAATTCTCACAGGACAGTTGTCTACAAGTGACAAACCAGCTTAGATTTCTCTTTTATTCATACCATAGGAATATAGTCTTGCAATGACTCTAAAGTGACCATTCAGCCATCGATTACTGCACAAATGCAAATTCTTCTTATGCAATTACACTGCACATGTTTATCTCATATTAACTATAAATTTGGATTAATCATATCTGATTTCCATCCTGTTTTTTTCGTTAGACAAAAAAATTGCTGAAAAGTGATTAACCCATCACCTACTGAATCTTCCAGTCCCATTGGTTTTGTACAGAGACCATCAGTTTCCAGTAGGTAATGGGTTAAAAGAATACATTTACACCATGAATATTGGACATGCTCATTGAAACGTGTAATTATACAGCACACTATGTATAGATTTTCCCAGTAATTGGCAAAACAAAATTTTTACGTAATTACCCAAAAAATACATTGGTTGGTTTATAGTTGGTTTCATAAGTGCGACTTTAGCATGACAAATAATAATGATGATTTTTACCATGTTGGTAATGATTTGTTAATATAAGTTGACCGAGTTTATAGTTTCAATACTAGTGATGAAGAGTGCATTATATAAAAAGGATGGAATCTCTTCATCTGTAGCCACATTTTGGGGACAACAAAATAGGTCCACAGCACAGAAGAAAGTTAACAATGCATCAAAACCCTGTGAAATAATACATGTAACATATTCAAGTAATCATCTGAGGGATGATATCTTGACTTTATAGACCTGCACATCTCTGCATTGATATTAGGAAAAATTCACACTGACATCCAGAATCCATGAAGAATTAAAGGTCAAGTCCACCTCAGAAAAAATGTTGAATTTAATCAGTAGAGAAAAATCAAACAAGCATAATGCTGAAAGTTTCATCAAAATCAGATGTAAAATAGGAAAGTTACAACGGTTTAAAGTTTTGCTTATTTTTCACAAAACAATTATATTCACAACTCAAAGACATGCAAATGAGAGAGTCGACGATGTCCCCCACTCACTATTTTTTTTGTATTTTATTGTTTGAATTGTACAATATTTCAATTTTTACAGATTGAACCATGAAATGTTAAAACAATGGTAATACATGATGTACCACATGTTCAGGAGGAATAAAACTTTGTTTAACAGGACAACGGGGAGGAAATTGGAATATTTCATATAATAAATACAAAAGAAATAGTGAGTGATGTCATCAGTCTCCTCATTTGCATACCGACCAGGATGTGAGTTAAACTGTTTTGTGAAATTAAGCGAAACTTTAAAATGTCATAACTTTCTTATTTCACATCCGATTTTGATGAAATTTTCAGTGTTATTCTTGTTGGATTTTCTCTTTTTATTCAAATCAACTTTTTTGGGGGGTGAACTTGTCTTTTAAGGATGATCAAAGGTTAACTTTGTGAGCAGCTCCCCAAAATGTTAAAATTATATTACCTGTGCCTTTATATATCATGTCATATAATATTCTATGATAAAGAATGTTTACAGTCATGAATAGTGAAGTCATGGAAATTTATATCACATGACACATAGGGAGCTGTTCCCTTGTAACGACACAAGAGTAACCTTAAAAATCCATGTAACTAATATTTTTAGGGGTTTCTGCCAAACTTTCACAAATGATTTTCTTCACATTAATGTGTTTACAAATATCAACTTGATATATGGGTTAGTTGCCCTTTTCATAATACTAGCATATTGCAAGCCTTAGGCCAATAGGGCACTATAAATGGAAGAGCTTAGAGCAGTCAGATCCATTTCGCAAAATGCTAAAAAAAAGCATTTATCTCAACTGAATAGTGATTGCATTCCTGCTTGTATGAATCAGGTATTTTGGACAAATGAGCAACGTTTACAACTTGATATAGAATCGCAAGTTGACCCAATTTTTTTTACTTGTTTATAGTGCGCTGATTAACAGCACTTGAAAATTCATTTTTTCCAATAGTTTATTTCACTGGAATTGCTCTTATGGAAGTAAATAAAATAGAATTAACATATTTTTTTCAAACCATATACATTGTCAAACAAATGTAAAAAAAAAACAAAAAACAGAAAGATGCACCAAAGGGCATTTTTCTTCAATAAAACTATAAAAAAAATAGAAAAAAAAAATAAATTGTGATTTATAAACACCCTGCCATTTGCACAACATACATATAAAGATATACAGTGCTGTCACTAGAAATCAATTCATTTCAAGTCACAAAACTGTGCAAACCCGAATGTTGTAGAAAAATGGCAAAATTCATTCTTGTTTTGGTATGGAATTAAATGACATGGAACCGCTTGCAGAAGTTTGGATCCTTTCACAATTTTGTGAAAACAAGTTGTTAGAGGTTGGAGGATGTAGTTTAGAATTCCCTGGTGAGAGGATGCGACGCCTTGTAACCATGGTTTTCAAAGACTTCATCAGCGATCCTCATGATGGATGCATCGTTGTTCAGATTTGGAGCTGAGGACAGGCAGAAAAGAATAGACATGAAATCATTACTCACAGTTCAAATATTTATTACACATCCTGCCCCGTTGCTGTAAGGTACTGTACCGGTAAGTATTATGGTAACCATGCCATCCAATGGCAATTACCATGGTAACGATGCTCAACAGTCAATCAGAGTCAAGGATTCCATGGGACTTACTATTGGATGGCAAAGTTACCCATAACAGTAACTTTTATGCAACAGGTCCCAGATGCAAAACTGTCAATTTTAACCTTTATACAAGTACTTTTAAATATGACCTATCTATTTACAAATCTATCTTGCACACACAACATTTGTTGTGAGTGGAATAAAACCCCCCCCCCCCTGGTAAATATATATTTGATCATTAATTGACTTGGCCTTTGGAGGTGGCTTGATGCAAATGACACAGAAGCTATCTGGGTATCATGATACAAAACTTATTGATAGATCCCTCATTCATTCATTGCAAACAATTATCAATATCATTAAAGGGAAATCCAACCCTAATAAGAATTTATTTTTGCCGGAAGAAGTCGGACAAGTACATTGGTGAAAGTTTCGACAAAATCAGACAAACTATGAGAAAGTTATCACAAAATCAGACAAACTATGAGAAAGTTATCAATTTTTAAAAGTTGTAAAAGTGGTAATTGCTATACCCATGGAGACTTCGAATTGGTCACATTGGTGATGTAAGGCAAGGACTACTCTCCCATTTACTCCAATACAACAAATTGTAAAATTTTCTCGTTTTTTCAAAAGATTTATTTCGAACTATATTTTTCTTTCAGGAGGATATAAACCATGATTATGCTGCTTTGGTTATATGTGGATTACTGTATTGCCCCAGGGGAATAGGTACTTGAACCATAAATCCTTTATAATTTCAGTACTTGGCCTATGGGAAACTTGTCCTTTCCACTTGTCATAATTTACTCACCCAGTTGCCAATTCAAAATTTTAAGTTTTAACCCTCAAGCTCCCGGGGTATTTTGATTCTTGTCATTCCCGGGGGGGGGGGGGGGGGGCCATTATGGCCCCCTTTAAGATCTCGGCCGCCGATCGCGCGAGCGACGCAAAAATTTGCACGCTGGTAGTGTGTGATGTAATCTACAAGGCTGTATGGTAAAATTTTCCAAAATATTGAGATTTTATTTTATATGAATTAATTATGCTAATTTATGCATAAATCATACTTTTTGCTCTAATTCACTAAATAAAGCTCCTAGAATGCTAATTTTTGGTAAAAATATTCTTTGTAGCATTCTTAACAATCGCAATTCAAAAAAACTTCGGTTTGGAAATCAATTTCTTATGTATTTTATTGTTTTATGAATTTCTTATGTATTTCTTTGTTTTTTTACTTTTGTTTTTTTATTGTTTTTTCAATGGAAATCGTTCCAGACTTAATTCTGATCATAAACAAGGCAAAATTAATTAAGTTTAATCAGTAAAAGTAGAAATAATGATACATTTATGAATTTTGGCTAAATACACTATTTGCATTGGATTTGTACATGAAATCACGTTTGTGAGCAATTTGGGGTCTGACATGCACTTATATAATGTTGCGTAATGTCGTAACCGCGTACCCGGGCGTCACAAATTTGGTCTCAAAATTTGCGCGAGACTTGAAAGTAAAAAGTCAGTGAGCGGCGAGGTCAAAAAATTTCTCGCGAAATATATCGCGAAAATTGTCGAGGGGGGGGCCATTATGATCTAACTTTGTGCTGAACTCATGGGAAGCAAAATATGCCAAAATTCTGTTTCCTGGTGTGTTCTATGTTTCTTGTATTAATTATTTTGTTTCCCCATGCTTTAATAAAAACTATTTCAGCTACTATTCCCAGAAGGATATAAATGATTTGAGGGTCAAATGTGCTGACAGACTGAACGTGTACTATTAGAGATCTCTGTCACTAGTTGCTATCCATAGTTACATCACAACTTTAAACCACAGTTTGGAATACGGGCCAATAAGTATTAAAGGTGGCATACCTAGACCAATCTCGTGCATATTTTGTCCAACCCGCTGGGCGGCTTCATTGACGAAGGTGGTAGCGATAAGGATGTCATGGTCACAGTTCCTGAGGCCGATGGTCTTGGCTCTTGAGGCCCTGGACAGGACGGCAGTCATACCATACAGATCAATCAAGATGTCAGCCACTCTCTTCAAGATCATCTGTTCCTTGACAATTTCCTAAACACGAAGAAATTTGATATCATGATTATGTCATATTGATGACTTCACGCAGGAGCCCATCCCTAGACAAGAATCTAAGGAATGTGATAATATGCTACATACTGCACAAAAACTAGGAATTTAAGAAGGAATTTAAGTCACATTTTACATTAAAACTAAAAAACAACCTCTTGGGCTACTTCATGATGTATTCAAATTTCACAAGTGAAAAATACTCTGTAGTGACTTTGCCTGGCTCGAATCTTCAAGGACTGAAGACATTGCAATTCTATTGTCTGAGTCACAAGGAAGCAGTTATATTGCGGTGATTTCTATTGCCTCTAACAAAGCCTGGTGTCAACCAATTGTAATTCACTTCCCATGAACTTTATAATATGAAAATGACCCACTCAGATCTACAGCTTGGCAATTCCAAAAAGTACATGTGGGACCGTCCAGAAAAAACTTTTATCTCTGTTTTCTAGGTCATATGAAAGATATTAGTGCTCTCAATTCATCATGGCTTGAGCAGGTCATGGGCCCTGTTGCATAAAAGGTACCATTATGGTAAGTTTGCCATCCAATGGTACTACCATGGTAACGCTGATCAACAGCCAATCAGAATCAAGGATTCCATGAAAGCTACCATTGGATGGCAAAGTTACCATTATGGTAAATTTTATGCAACGGGGCCATGGAGGGTAATAAGAATGAAGGAAAATAGGGGTCAAATATGCAAAACAGCTGATTATTTATACAGAATTGCCAAATTAATAGTAGGAAGTTGCTGCTGATAACAGGGAGGATGATCAATGATTACCTTCTTGTATTTGCTGAGAATTCCTTCTACTACACCCTGGAATGCTGAGACACAATGAGCTAGTTGCTTTCCACTCGCCTTTAACCAAAAAAAAAATGAATACAAAGAATCATCAAAACAGGTCTATGCAAATTCATAGAGTATCAGTTTGTTTATTTGTGATTGCTAAGGATTGCAGTTTCTTATTTTGTACACATTTCTATGTGATTTAGCGGTTTGGGGGACACACGTAGATTAGAAAATCCTTCTCAAATTGTGCTAAATTCATAACAATGAAAGGGGAAAGAGCATTTCTTTATAGAGGTAGCTGGAAAATAGTAACAGTAATGATTTTTCTAAACGGTAGGCAGCTATGCATGTCATCTAAACATAATGGAAAGATTACTGGCAGGAATTTATTCCTTGAAACACATGAGGCATAACGGTTGCTCTGCCAGGGTCATTAGGCCCCATTTCTGTAGAGTGCTTAGAGACTTCTGATAAAGTAAGTGTTAAGGGCTATATAAGCAAGTATATTATTATTATTATTACATATTTGTCAACTTTTCTATTCACATTCATACAACAAACTAAGTGTTTCGGATCAAACTTATCCAGGTGGGCTTTTCATAAAGCTGTTCGTAAGTTAAGAGCGACTTTAAGAATGACTGGTGATCCTTTCTTGTGGTAAATGGTAGATTCATTGGCGATGGTTTAGAGCGTATAAAGGATCACCAGTCGTTTTTAAAGTCACTCTTAACTTTATACAAACAGCTTTATGAAACGGACCCCAGTTTACAGTAGGCCTACACAAGTTTATCAGAGGACCCAACTGCAGTCGCCCTTTGAAAGAGAGGTACATACCTGAAGAGAAGGATGTACACCTCCATCATCATGCTGGAGTTTGACAGTACTCGACTTGAGTCCCAGACGACCAAGCATTCGACCCCCCAGCATCTTGAAGGCAAAACCTGGGTTCGCTACTGGATTCTGAAGTTTCCTAAAAATAAAAACAGGGAATATTAAAAATACATTGACTAAATTTGATGTTTTCATTTGCATCAGCATTTTTTGTTTATTATAAAGTTATGTGTAACTGAAAAATACACATATACACATATTCAAATTGTGGATATTTTTGCATGGGAGATGCACATTTCAATCCTTTAAACCTTTAAGAAAGCCATAATCTTTATCGCAATTTTACAGTATTTCCAGATGTGCATCCCTAGAAAGCACT